>NC_133581.1:2107787-2225160 GCF_964106895.1 Numenius arquata
CCTACCCCCCCCCCCTTCCTTCCCCGGGGGACCGGGCTCTCGGCGTGCGGTTGCGGCGGCGGCTCTGCACGTCGGGAGGAGAAAGAGGCGAGAGGGCTCCGACCGGCAAATGGAGCCGGAGTCCCGGTCCGGTGTGCGGGACCGCTGCTTGCCCGTCCGGGAAACCCCCCCCATCCCACAAAACCCGCACCCACCGCCGCCCCCGCCTCCCGCCTCTGTCCCGCATGGAGCTGAGAGCAGGTAGGAGACCACCACCCCCCTCCTCCTTCTATCCTTTCCCCCCCCCCCCACCCCGCACCGGACCCCGCACCGGACCCCGCCACTAACAAAAGCCGTGCGGGAGCCAGAACCTGGAAGGGGAGGTGGGGGGGGGGAAAGAAGCGAAGGGAAGGGAGAAAGTTGTGTGTTGGGGGGGTCCCCCCCATCCTGCCCGACCGGCAGCACCCCCGGGGACCCCCCCCCCCCCTTTTTTTTTTTTTTTTTTTTTCTTTCTCCTTCCCTCCACCACCGCCTTCCGCGGCACGGGGTTCGGCTTCAGCCTCCCCACCTCTGCCCGGCACCGGGACCCCCGGGGATGGGGAAGGGGGAGAGAAGGGGAAGGGAAAAAGGGAAAGGGGGAAAAGGAGGTGGGGGGGTGAAGGCCGGGGAAGGGGGGGGGGGGGGGGAGAGAGAAGGGAGGGAATGAATGGAGCCCGCTCTTGTGTACAATTGCATCAAATACATTCTTGAGAGCAACCTGGTTCTGCTTAACACTTGAATTTTGAAAAAAAAAAAAAAAAAAGAAGGAGGGGGGGGGAAGAAGAAGGGGGGGGGAAAGGCAAAAGAAGGGAGGCAGCAGCTCGAGGAGGGTGTATCGCGAGCTCGCCTGGCTTTTTTTTTTTCCTTTTTTTTTTTTCCTTTCTTTTTTTTTTTTTATATTCTTGCATTCCTGGACACCAATCAAAAGAGCAAATCAAGGGAGGTGGAAAAGGGGGGGGGGGGGCGGTGGTGGTGGTGGTGGTGGAAAGGCGGCGAGCGAGGCAGCCGGGGAGCGTGGTGCGAACCGTACACACACACACACACACACACAAAACTCAAAAAAAAAACCCCAAAAACCACCACCCAACCCCCGGACAGCTTTGCTTTTTTTTTTTTTTTTTTTTTTTTTCCTTTTTTTTTGGGGGGTTTTATTGCTTTTTTTTTCTTTTCTCTTTCCCTTTTTTTTTTTTGCCTTTTTCCACCTAACACCCAAGCAAACACAAACCAAAACAAATAGGGAAAGAGAGAGCGAGGCGGGAGGGGGGGTTGGAGAAAAAAAAAAAAAAAAAAAAAAGGAAATAAAAAGCCCTGAGCGAGCGTAAAAAAAAAAAAAATAAAAAATAAACCCAGCCAGGGCAGAGGCGAGCCCGGCCGCTCGGGGCGCGGAGCAAGAGCCAAGCCCCCCCCTTCTTTGCCCCCCCCCCCCCCCCCAAAAGCTTTGGAGCTCTTCTGACCCCCCCTCCTCAGCGCCTTCCGCCCCCCCTCAACACCCCCCCCCCCCTCAACTTTGCACCCCGACTATGCTAAATGTTGCTGGGGAGCTCTCAGGTAAGAGGGAGCCGGTGGGTGCTGTCGGACGGGGCTTTTTTTTGGGGGGAGTGGGGTGGGGGTGTCGGGGGGGGGCTGCCTGCGCTCTGCCTGCCGTGGTTTTTTTCCTTTCCGAGCCGCCCGCTGCTGATTTTAATTTGATGTGATTAAAACGTCTGTCTGGCTTTGGGATTGATTTAAGACTTCCCCCCCCCCCCACCCCCCCCCTTCTGGGGTTGTTGGTTTGGGGTTTTTTGGGTTTTTTTTGGTTTGGGGTTTTTTCGGGGTTTTTTTTGTTGGGTTTTTTTTTTTCCTTTTCCCTTTCTCTCCTTCCCTCTTTCCATGCATGTTTGTGATTACCGGGAGGGAACCGCCGCCGAGCACGGAGAATTAAACCCCAGGACTGACAAGAGGGGAGGAAAACGAAAGTCGATGGATTTAGGGATTGGGGTTGGGGGCGAGGGGGGGGGGGGAAGGAAGAATTATTTTTCCTGCCCCCAGGCTGTATTTCGGGGACTTGCTTCCCAACGCCTTTGCCCAGCGGGTGAGATTCCTCCGGGAGGAAGGCGAATTCCTCCGGATTTTGGGGTGCCGGGGAAACGTCGGTGTCCCCAGGGCTCCGGTCACGGCTGCTGGGTGGCTTCGTTACCCCGGTCTCAGTGGTTTGGGGGTCCGGGAGAGCTGGGACGGTTTGGGGGGGGGGGGGGGGGGGGGGGCTGGCCAGCCCCACGCCACACCAAGGTCGGGGGCTCCTCGCCCGGAAAAGACGGGGAAAATGCTGGAAAAACACCCTTAAAAGGTCAAACCGTGGGTGCCGCCGGCTCCCAGCCGGTGGGACCGGGGCCGGTGGCGGGTGTTTGGCTCCAGCTCCCGCGGTGCCGGCGTGACGCAGGATGGGCAAAGCGGGGCGAGCGCCGGGGAACCGGAAAAAGCCAGGCCGGGATCCCGAGCGGTTCCATCGCCCTCCCTCACCCCCTTCTTTTTCCCCCCCCATTTTCCCGCTGGGTACGATGGACGTGGCCGGGACGGGGTGGCACAACCGAACCCCAGGCCGGTGGCTGGCACCGGGATGGGGCAGGGAAGGGGACACCGAGCCCGTGGGGCTGGAGCTCGGCCGCCGCCGGCTGCGCTGACCCCGCTGCCCGTTTTTGGGGGGGGGGGGGGGGGGCATCCCCCGGTTGGTGGCACGGCCGTTTGGCCCCGGCGGGGCTCGGGGACGTACGGCAGCGCCGGTGTCCCTGCTCCTATTTAGCAGGGCACGGTGGCGGCGAACATCTGGGCTGCATTAAGGCGCAGCCTCCGAAGGGAAACGCGGAGAGCTCTGCTTACAGGGCCGGGCTGGGATGGGGGGGGGGGGGGGGGGAAGATTTATGCCCTGCTAAGTGGCACAGAGCCCCATAAATCACCCCCCCTCCATCCCATCCCGGCCCCCCCCCCCCCCCGCCTCGCACCCGGTGCCACGGGGGATGGCACCTCGTTGCCACCCGGCCACAGGGTACCCGTGATCCGCTCGCTCGCCAGCACGTAGGGATGCGCTGGCCTCGGCACATCTGGGCAGCAGCTGGCCCGGCTTGTGCCGCGGCGGTGCGTGGCCCCGGGTGGCGTGTGGCCCGGGGGTGACGGAGGGTGTCCCGGCTTGGCCGGGGTGCTGGGAGGACGTAGGGGTGTCTGGGGGATCAGGGTATGGCTGTCCCCGGTGGGGTCCGCGGGTGACATGCCCAGCGGTGGCAGCGGGTCCGGAGGCACCAGGGAATGGGGAGGGGGATCCCCGTGCGGGGGTCCGCGGTGCCACACGGGCTGGCACCGGGGGTTCCCCTGCCCCGCCGCCCCAATCCCGGAGGGTGCCACGGGGGGGCTGGCCGGTGGGTCCGGGGGACTACGTGGCTCCGTGACCTGCGTGGGGAGGGGTGGAAGGCAACCAGGACCCCTTGAGTGGCTCATGGTTGCCACCGGTGGGTGCCGTGCCGGTGCCGGGCTGGCTGTGCGTGCGGGGCGGCGGGGTCTGGTTAGGATTAGGGGGCCCTACGTCCCCCGTCGTGTGCCCCCCCCCCCCCCCCCCACCTCCCCACCTCGCCGGCGGGGGTGTTTCCATCGTGCCGTTGGCTGGAGCCGGATGGGAAATCCAGGCCCAGCTAATTACGGCCTCGCTGGAGTCTCCCGTGCGCGGCCGCATTTATAAACACACGGAAGAGACAGGATGTAAACACTCAGCGCTGCGAGCGCAGGCACGGCCGGATTGGGGAGGAGGCGCGGGGGGGGGGGGACAGGACACGGGGACCTGATCCCCCTCCTCGGCCCCCCACACCCCCACCCGCTCCCCGGCCCCGCACGCACCCGGCAGCGGTGGCTTCGCTCGCCCGGAGCAATGCAGGGATAGGGGGGCGCTCAGGGGGGGCAGCGGGAGTGGAGGCAGGGGCTTTGGTGGGTGCCGGAGGGTTGTGGAGAGGGATGGGATGGGGGCACAGGCTGGGAGCAGGCAGGTGGTATCCCATGGGATGGGATGGGTTAAGATATGGGATGAGATGAGATGATGGGATGAGATGAGATGGGATGGTGGGATGAGAAGGGATGAGATGAGATGGGATGGTGGGATGGGATGAGATGGGATGGTGGGATGGGATGAGATGGGATGGTGGGATGAGAAGGATGAATGAGATGGGATGGTGGGATGAGAAGGGATGAGATGAGATGGGATGGTGGGATGGGATGAGATGGGATGGTGGGATGAGAAGGGATGAGATGGGATGGTGGGATGGGATGAGATGGGATGGTGGGATGAGAAGGGATGAGATGAGATGGGATGAGATGAGATGGGATGGTGGGATGACATGGGATGGGATGGTGGGATGAGGTGGGATGGGATGAGATGAGATATAGGATGAGATACGGGATGGGATGGGATGGTGGGATGAGATGAGATGGGATGGGATAAGATTAAAATGGGGTGGGATGGTGGATGAGATGAGATGGGATGGGATAAGATTAAATGGGTGGGATGGGATGATGGGATGAAATGGGATGAGATATGGATGGGATGAGATGAGATGTGATGGGATGAGATTAAATGGGGTGGGATGGGATGATGGGATTGAAATGGGATGAGATTATGGGATGGGATGAGAGATGGGATGGGATGGTGGGATGGGGTGGGATGGTGGAATGAGATGGGATGAGGTGAGATGAAATGACATGATGGGATGGGACAGGATGGGGACCCCACCACAGGGGCCGTGGCCGCTGTGGGGGAGCCAGGGACACGTGTGTCCTTCCCATCAGCGCGGGGGGACTGCCGATGTCCCTCTGCGGGACACACGCACATCCTGAGCGTCCTCACGGCCCCGCTCTGCCGGGCTGCTGCCGCCCGATGCCACCGTGTCACCTCCCCAGCCCCGGCAGGGTTAAATGCCAGCAGCCTGGAGACACGGAGGTGTCTGTCCTTGTGTCCCTGAGCGTCACCCACTCCCGGACGGGCGGGAGGAGCGGGCAGGGGCCGGCTGCCACCTTGGGCTACCAAACCGCCCGGTGATGGTGCCCGGGGAAGGGTTAGTGCCGCAGTTTGGCCAGGATGGCTGCCCGCTCCCTGCCTTGCCCGAAGGCAGGGCTACTTTGTCCTCAGTGCAGTGGTCACGCCTGGCCACCTCGGGACCTCCCGGGCTGGCCTCCCAGACGAGCCAGCGCCGGGATGGGGCCCGCGGGGTGGGATGGGGCTCCTCTCACCGCTGGACACCGGCCCATCAGATACCGCGGCTCCCGCCGCGGTGCCGGGGGCCAGCTCGGCTCCGTGCCGTTGCCCCGGGGGTTGGGGAGGGAGGAGGGCGGGGGGGGGGGGAGCTCCGGTGTGAGGATGCCCCCCCTCCTTTCCCCCCCCCCCCCCCCCCCCCCCCCCCCCCCCCCCCCCCCCCCCCCCCCCCAAATTCCCCATCCTTGCCGCCCCCGCCCCGGGCGCCGCTTTGCCCACGAGGGTTTCGGGAAAGCGGCTCTTGGGCGGCTTGTGGTTGCCCTTGACCTCCGTGGCTCTGCCCACAGCATGCCCGGGGAACAGCTCACCCGGCACCGTGGCGGCGGCTGCTCTCCCACCTCGGCTACTGGCCGGGGAGGTCTGGCCAGCGGTGGGGAGGGGGGGGGGGGGCGGGCAAGGGTCCCGCTGGCGTGACTCTATGGGCATCCCACCAACATTCCCCGTCGCCACGTGGCTGGGGGATGCTGGTGGCATCTCCGGTGGGTCCTGCCCACCCCCCTCCGTGGGTCCTGCCGCACGCCGCAGCCCCCTCGGCACCGGCAGCGCGGTGCCCGCTCCCGTGTCCCCAGCCGCCCCGGCTCCCCCAGCCGAGCGGGTGACCCCGGGGCAGCCACGCCGTGAGCTGCTTACGTGGGCCGGGAGCATCCTGGCCGAGCTCCAGGGCCGGTTTTGAAACCCTGGGGTTCTTCCTCTCCGACGTCACCGGGATCCAGCTGTGCCGGCCCCGCGGCTCCCTCCTCCCCGCCGGGCCACCGCCGCCGCCATTGTCTGTGCCGGTGCCCAGACGTTTTTCCGCCCAGCGTCGAGCCGCCGTCACCGGGGTGGGCGAGGGAGAGCCGGTGCTCCGCGGGGCAGCCGGCACGGTTGGGCCACTGCCACCGCTGGGCTGTGGCCACCGTCACTGCCGTGCCACCCGCATTGCTGTGCCATGGCCAGGTCTGTGCCACCGCCGTGCCATCACCATGTCTGTGCCACCGCTGTGCCGTGGCCACCATCACTGCTGTGCCACCCACATTGCTGTGCCGTGGCCACCATTGTGCCACCCATGCTGTGCCGTGGCCACGTCCATGCCACCCATGCTGTGCCGTGGCCACCATTGTGCCACCCATGCTGTGCCGTGGCCACGTCTGTGCCACCGCTGTGCCGTGGCCACCATTGTGCCACCCACAGTGCTGTGCCGTGGCCACGTCCGTGCCACCACTGTGCCGTGGCCACCATTGTGCCACCCACAGTGCTGTGCCGTGGCCATGTCCGTGCCACCGCTGTGCCGTGGCCACCACTGTGCCACAGCCAGTCGTGCATCCCACCACCTCCTGGCCACCACCCATCCACCTCCCCGTGCCCTTCCTCCCTCCTCCTCTTCCTCCTGCTCCCCCACCCCGTGCCCCGGCCACCTGCCTGGGCGCTGCCGGTGGCTCCATCCCCGTCTCGTCCCTGCCATCCCCGGGTGTCCCCCCCACCACCAGCCCTTCTCGCCCCCCCCGCCCTCCGGCCCCCGGGGCTGTGTTTGCTTTGGCCGCCGCTGGCCCAGGGCTGGTGTAAATCCCGCGCTGGAAACTCGAGCCGGTGGCGGGCGAGGGTCCGGCCAGCCCCGCGGTGCCGGGGTCTCGGCCAAAGCAAACACCCGGGGGTGGGTGAGTCACCGCCACGGGCCCCCCCCGCCCTCCCCGTCCCCATCGCCCGTCCCACGCACGTTCGCACGCACGCTCCACGCGCCGGGGCCCGGCCACGGGCAAGCGGCTGCACGTGCCCAGCGCCGGGCACGGCTGCGTGTCGGGGCAACCGCCCAGGGCCGGGATTAGCCCACGGGCTGCCTGTGCTGGCATGTGCCGTGTGTCACAGGTGGGCACGGTGTGTCACACGCCTTGTGGGTGCGTCACGCGTGTGTGGAGCATCACACGCGTGCATGGCGTGTCACACATGTGGTGTGTCACACATGTGGTGTGTCATGCATGCGTGGTGTGTCACACATGGTATGTCATACATGTACGGTGTGTCACACACACGGTGTGTCATGCATGCACTGTGTCACACAACTTCGTGGTACATCACGCGTGTTTGCTACATCATATGAATGCATGGCATGTCAAACACAGTGTGTCACGCGTGCAGTGTGTCACACAGGGTATGTCATACATGTATGGTGTGTCGCACGCTTAGACGGTGTGTCACGCATGCACGGTGTGTCACGCGTGCACAGTGTGCCACACACCTTCGCGGGATGTCACGCATGTTTGCCACATCATATGAATGCGTGGCGTATCAAACACAGTGTGTCACACGTGCACAGTGTGTCACACAGTATCTCGTGCATGCATGGTGTGTCACACACATGGTGTGTCACACATGCATGGTGTGTCACACACCTTTGCAGGACGTCACGTGTGTGCCACATCATATGAATGCATGGCGTGTCAAACAGTGTGTCACACGTGCATAGTGTGTTACACACACAGTGCGTCACACGGTATGTCATGCATGCATGGTGTGTCACACGGTGTCACACGCCTTTGCAGTGCATCACGTGTGCGCAGTGTGTCACACCCCTGCGCAGTGTGCATCGACACACCTGCATGGTGCATCCCACACGTGCACGGCGTGTCGCATGCGTGTGTGGCCCGTGACACTCCTGCACGGTGTATGGCACACCTATACGGTGTGTCACCGCTCTGCGCGGTGTGTCGCACACCCGCAGGGGGTATCAACAGTGTGAACAGCACGTTGCACACCCGCAGGGTGTATCGCGGGCGTGAACGGTGTGTTGCACGCCCACAGGGTGTTATCACCAGCGTGAGCAGTGCGTTGTACACCCACAGGGGTGTTGCACACCCAGCGGCTGCTGTATCCGGGTGTCTCCCCGTGACGGTGACACAGGGCGGCCGGGTACCCGCTGCGGTGGGGCTGGCGTGCCCAGAGCCGGGATGTCCCCAAGGACCCTCGTGCGTCACCGGCGCTTGGCTGCCCCCCCGGGTTTCCAAGCCTCCCGGCGGCTGGTGACGGGGAGCGGTGACGTGCGAGGGCACGAGGGGCTCCCGCGCGGTCTCGCCTTCCCGCGGGGGCTGCCCAGGCCGGGAGCCCCGCGGTGACGAGGAGCCGTGCCGGCGGTGGGTCCTCCCGGCGGAGGAGTTGCCGGGAAGCCCGTGCTCCGACGTTTGCCGAGAGGTGCCAAGTTGGCTGGGAGCATCCTGGCCGCCGGCCGTGACCTTTGCACAACCGCCGGGCTAACGAGGCCGGAGCTCGTTAGGCCGCCCTGACGTCAGGGGACGATGACGGGGCTGGGGTGGGGTGGGGGGGGGGGGGGGGGGGGACACCCCGGCCAGTGGTTTCCGGCAGCTTTTAGCAAAGGTCACCCCACGCCCCGGCCACCCTTGGTGGTGTGTGGGGGGGGTGTCCCTGTCCCAGCCCCCTTTAGTTCCCCACGGCCGGGGGAAGGTCTGGTAGCCCCGTGGGATGCCCAGCCCGCCCCGGCATCGATGGTGGGTGAGTCTCCGTGCCCAAATATAACCCGGCCGTGCCGTCCCGGCGGGAGCCCCGCGAGCCGCTCTCGCTCCAGACCATATAAAGGATTGTTGCTGCAGCGGCGGGCGGGAGCGCACGGAGGGGAGCCCGGGCTCGGTGGTGCTGGTTGGGGGGGGGGTCAACGTGGCAAGGAAAAGGGCGGGGGGGGAGGTCCCCGGTGCACCGGCCGTGCCCACGGCATCGCTCCGTGCTCCCAGCGCTGCCCTGCTTGTGCCAAGGCATGAGCTGCCCGGTGCCTGGGAAGGTGCTGAGTTGCCCGGTGCCAAGGCGGGGGGGACACTGAGCTGCTCTGTGCCCGCAGGGATGCTGAGCTGCTCTGTGCCGGCGGGGGGGGGCACACTGAGCTGCTCTGTGCCCGCAGGGATGCTGAGCTGCTCTGTGCCGGCGGGGGGGGCACACTGAGCTGCTCTGTGCCCGCAGGGATGCTGAACTGCTCTGTGCCGGCGGGGGGGGGGCACACTGAGCTGCTCTGTGCCCGCAGGGATGCTGAGCTGCTCTGTGCCGGCGGGGGGGGCACACTGAGCTGCTCTGTGCCCGCAGGGATGCTGAACTGCTCTGTGCCGGCGGGGGGGGGCACACTGAGCTGCTCTGTGCCCGCAGGGATGCTGAGCTGCTCTGTGCCGGCGGGGGGGGCACACTGAGCTGCTCTGTGCCCGCAGGGATGCTGAGCTGCTCTTTGCCGGGGGGGGGGCAGACGGCACTGAGCTGCCTGGTACCCACACAGATGCTGAGCTGCCCAGTGCCGGGGGGGGACAACGGGCTGCTTGGTGCCAGGGTGACACTGAGCTGCCCTGTGCCCACAGGGATGCTGAGCTGCTCTGTGCTGGGGGGGGACACTGAGTTGCCCGGTGCTGGGGGGACACTGAGCTGCTCTGTGCCGGGGGGGACACACTGAGCTGCCTGGTGCCCACAGAGATGCTGAGCTGCCCAGTGCCGGGGGGGACACTGAGCTGCCCTGTGCTGGGGGGGGGATGCCAAGCTGCCCTGTGCCAGGGGGGACACTGAGCTGCCCAGTGCTGGGGGGGGACGCTGGGCTGCTTGGTGCCAGGGTGACACTGAGCTGCCCTGTGCCAGGGAAGGTGCAGAGCTGCCCTGTCGCAGGTGTGGGTGCCCCATGATCCCACCACACTCCGCCCTCCCGTGCCTCAGTTTCCCCACTTGCAGCTGGCTGTCCCCGCAGGGTGGCACCGGAGCCGAACAACAGAGCAGCCCACCCATAGCCAACATCTCCCTGTCCCCTTCGTGCCCATGTGTCCCCCGCAACCTCTGGTGTCCCCCGCAGGAGACTCTTGGGGGATCTTCACCTTCCTGTGCGCCGCGCTCTGCAACCTGCCGGCGCTGCCCGCCCTGAACTGCACCGAGGAGCTGGGCGCCGGCCAGTCCATCCAGAAGACCTACGACCTGACCCGTTACCTGGAGCACCAGCTCCGCACCCTCGCCGGCACCTATGTGAGTAGACGGGGGGGGGGGGGGGGGGGGGGGGGTCACCCATGCTGAACATCCCCTCCCTTTCTCCACCCCCCCCACCCCCCCCAACCTACCCCATGACACCCTAAGGGGGTCCCGCTGTCCATCATCCCCCTGCCCGGCTCCACACACCACCCCCCCCCCCCCCCGGAGATGCCCTGGATGGTTGGGGGGTGAAGGGGGGGGGTCACTGGAGGGGGTATAGAGCCCACCCGCTGCTTGGCACCGTGCCCCCCCACCCCCCCCACCCCATGACACCCTAAGGGGGTCCCGCTGTCCATCATCCCCCTCATCCCCCTGCCCGGCTCCCTCCCCCCCCCCCCCCCCGGAGATGCCCTGGATGGTTGGGGGGTGAGGGGGGGGGTCACTGGAAGGGGTATAGAGCCCACCCGCTGCTTGGCACCGTGCCCCCCCTCCACGCCATGGCATGGGGGTGCGATGTGGGGCGGCGCCCCCATCCCCGTGGGGAAGGGAAGGGAGCGGCCACCCCATTGCCACCAGCTGGGGACACCCTGGGGACACCCCCCCCACCCCCCCAGCCCAGCCCAGGGCAGCGGCAGGGTGAGGGGGTGCACACGAGTGGGTGTGCGTTGGTGTGGCTGCACACGTGTGTGCCTGCACAGGCGTGTGCGTTAGTGTGTCTGCATACGTGTGTCTGCACATATGTGTGTGTGTGGTGTGCCTGCACATACATGTGCCTGTACCTACATGTGTGTGCGCACTGGTGTGCTTGCACATACATGTATGTGTGTTGCTGTGCCTGCACATACAAGTGTGTGTGCATTGGTGTGCCTGCCTGCATGTACCTGCACATACGTGTGTGTGGACTGGTGTGCTTGCACATACATGTGCCTGCACATATGTGTGTGTATGGATTAGAGTGCCTATACATATGTGTGCGTGTGCACATTGGTGTGCCTGTACATACGTGTGTGTGTGCATCAGTGTGTCTGCATACATGTGCCTGTACACACATATGTGTGTATGCATTGGTGTGCCTGCACATCCATGTATGTATGTGTGCATCAGTGTGCCTTCACACGTGTGCCTGCACGTACATGTGTGCTTGTGCATCAGTGTGGCTACACATGCATGTTTGCACATACATGTACATCAGTGTGCCCGCACATACGTGTGCATCTGTGTGCCTGCACATGCATTCCTGCACGTACATGTGTGTGTCTGTGTACCTGCACATGCGTTCCTGCACATACATGTGTGTCAGTGTGCCTGTACATGCATTCCTGCACATATGTGTGTCTGTGTACCTGCACATGCATTCCTGCACATACATGTGTGTCAGTGTGCCTGCACATGCATTCCTGCACATATATGTGTGTTAGTGTGCCTGTACATGCATTCCTGCACATATGTGTGTCTGTGTACCTGCACATGCGTTCCTGCACATACATGTGTGTCAGTGTGCCTGTACATGCATTCCTGCACATATATGTGTCTGTGTACTTGCACATGCATTCCTGCACATACATGTGTGTGTCAGTGTGCCCGCACATGTGCTCCCGCACATGTGTTCCCGCACATACATGTGCACCAGTGCCTGCACAAACACGCATGTGTGTGCATCGCTGTCCTCGCACACACGTGTGCATCTGCCTCCTTGCCGTGTCTCCCGGACACGCGTGTGCCACAGCACGCCCCGCCGTTGCGGCTGAGGTGGTGGTGGCCCTCACGTGCCCGGTGCCAGCGGTGCCGCTGCCACCCGCCCTCCCCGGGGGCTGTGGGTGTCCTGTTCCCCCGCCCCCCCCCCCCCCCTTTGCCGTGCCCGGCTGCGCCCGTGCCGGGGGCCAAGGAAATGTCTCATGGGCAGGCAGGGGTGCAGGCAGCTGCCTCTCCCTGCCCGCCGGCGGCACCCAGCTCCCCCGTCCCTGCCCTGACCTGCCCCCGGCTCAGCCTTCCGTGGTGCCGGCACCCGGGGTGCCAAGGGGTGACGTGGGGCTGCGGGGGCTCCACCCCACCCATGGGTGTCTCCAGGTCTGCTGAGCTGTGGGCACCGTGAGAGGGGATGGGGTGAGTGGTGGGGAGGGGGACGTGGGTGGGAGGGAGATGGAGAGACCTGGGACATGGTGGGCACATGCACTTGGGGGACATGGGACTTGGGACATGGTGGGCACGTCCAGCTGGGGGATGTGGGACCTGGGACATGGTGGGCACATGCACTTGGGGGACATGGGACTCAGGACATGGTGGGCACGTCCGCCTGGGGGACATGGGACTCGGGACGTGGTGGTCATGTCCACCTGAGGGACACAGAGACCTGGGATGTGGTGGGCATGTCCAGCTGGGGGACATGGGACCTGGAACATGGGCACGTTCACCTGGGGGCCATGGGACCTGGAACATGGGCAGGTCCACCTGGGGGATGTGGGACATGGGACATGTTGAGCACGTTCACCTGGGGGACATGGAGACCTAGGACATGGTGGGCACATCCACCTGGGGGACATGGTATGCAGGTAGGGGGACATGGTGGGCATGGAGACCAGGGACATTAAAAGGAAGGGGACGTGGTGGGCATGTCCAGCTGGGGGACACTGAGACCTGGGATGTAGGGGACATGGAGACTGGGTACATGGTGAACATGAGGATGTGGAGACCTGGGATGAGGGGGACATGGAGACCGGGGCTATGGTGGGCATGAAGATACGGAGACCTGGGATGAGGGGGACGTGGAGGCCGGGGCTATGGTGGGCATGAAGATACGGAGACCTGGGATGAGGGGGACGTGGAGGCCGGGGCTATGGTGGGCATGAAGATATGGAGACCTGGGATGAGGGGGACGTGGAGGCCGGGGCTATGGTGGGCATGAAGATATGGAGACCTGGGACGAGGGGGACGTGGAGACCGGGGCTATGGTGGGCATGAAGATATGGAGACCTGGGATGAGGAGGACGTGGAGACTGGGGCTATGGTGAGCACGGGGACTTGGGAGATGGCAGGCGGCGTGCCATGGAGACCGAAGATGAGTCCTCAGTGTGTGTCCCCCCTCCCTGCTCCCTTGCAGCTGAACTACCTGGGCCCCCCCTTCAATGAGCCCGACTTCAACCCCCCGCGGCTGGCGCGGGCCGAGCGGGTGCCCAGCGCCACGGTGGACTTGGACCTGTGGCGGGGCTTGACCGATAACGCCCGGTTGGCCGCCAACTACCGGGCCTACAGCCGCCTCCTCTGCTACCTACGGGCGCTGGACGGGCAGGCGGGCACCGCCGAGCTGAGGCACCGCCTGGGCCACTTCTGCTCCAGCCTTCAAGGGTTGGTGCTCAGCATCGCCGGCGTCATGTCCTCCTTGGGTTACCCCTTGCCCGCCGGCCCCGCCGGCCCCCCCGCCGGCCCCCCCGGCACCCCCGTGGCCCCCAATGACTTCCTCAAGAAGATGGATGATTTCTGGTTGCTGAAGGAGCTGCAGACCTGGCTGTGGCGCTCGGCCAAGGACTTCAACCGCCTCAAGAAGAAGGTGCCACCTGCCGTGGTGACGTTGCGCCTGGAGGCGAGGGGCTTCTGAGCGCCCCCCCCCCCCCCCCCCCCTCCCCCCCTTTCCCCTCCAATGTCCCCTCTCGGGACGGGGATGGGGCTCCTCACCCCAACAGGCCACCACGTGTCCCCCCACCACCACCTCGCTGTGCCTTGTGGGATGGGGCTCCTGACCCAAAGTGCCACCAAAGCCACCCCACAGCCCCACCATCACCACACTGTGCCTTAAGGGACGGGGGTCCTGACCCCAAAGTGCCACCAAAGCCACTCATATCCCCTCTCCGTCACCTCATTGTGCCTTGAGAGATAGCTCTCCTGACCCCAAGTGCCACCACAGCCACCCCACATCCTCATCATCACCTCATTGTGCCTTGAGAGATGGGGCTCCTGAACCCAAAGTGCCACCACAGCAACCCCACAGCCCCACCATCACCACACTGTGCCTTAAGGGATGGGGGTCCTGACCCCAAGTGCCACCAAAGCCACCTCACATCCTCTCTGTCACCACGCTGTGCCTTGTGGGATGGGTCTTCTGACCCCAAGTGCCACCAACACCACCCCACAGCCCCACCATCACCACAGTGTGCCTGGAGAGACGGGGCTCCTGACCCCAAAGTGCCACCAAAGCCACCTGTGTCCCCCCTCCATTACCAGTGTCCCTTGAGAAATGGTGCTCCTGACCTCAGGTGCCACCATAGCCATGCCACGTCACCACACTGTGCCTTGTGGGATGGGTCTTCTGACCCCAAGTGCCACCAACACCACCCCATAGCCCCACCATCACCACACTGTGCCTGGAGAGATGGGGTTCCTGACCCCAAAGTGACACCAAAGCCACCCGTGTGTCCCCCTTCCATCACCAGCATCCCTTGAGAAATGGTGCTCCTGTCCCCGAAGTGCCACCAAAGCCACTTGTGCCCCCACCTCCATCACCAGCGTCCCTTGAGGAATGGTGCTCCTGTCCCCGAAGTGCCACCAAAGCCACCTCACGTCCCCACCGCCTGTGCCTTGAGGCAGGGGGTGGTGCCACCACGGTGTCCCCACCGCCATGCCGTGCCCACCCCACCCGGCTGACCCCCCCCTTTCACTCCCCTGCCCCGTTGTCCCCACACCCGTGGGGCCAGGTGACGCACACCAGGCTCCTCCCCCTGCCCCACGGCAGCGATAAGCCCCGCCCACCACCGAAAGGACCAACACCCCCGAATAAGCCCCGCCCCACCCCGCAGCAAGCCCCGCCCCCGGGAGCGATAGGCTCCGCCCCCTTCCCCGGCTGGCTATAGGCCCCCCCTCTCCCCCGCTCACCAGCCTGTGTAACAAGCCCCGCCTCCTCCCTGCAACAGGCCCCGCCCCCTCTGTGCCCAAGCCACGCCCCCCCTCCCGCGGTTGCCTAGCAACCTCGTGGTGGGCGGGGCCCCAGGGCCGCTGTCCCGGTGCGTCTATGAGTGTTTATTTATTGGAGATGTTATTTATTGGGGTATTTATTGCAGAAGATCTATTCTTGTATGAACGAATAAAAGCCTTTCTCCAGCAGCCCCTCCCTCTGCCCCAGGAGCCCTGGGGGGGGGGGGCGGGGGGGGGACGACAACACACCATCAGTAGGGCCCAGAGTGAACAGGTCGCTGCCACCGCCTCTGAGCTCGGGGGGGTGTGTGTGGGGGGGGGTCAGGGTGGTCCCACCTGAGTGATGGGTGGCATGGTGGGCAGCCAGGACCCCCTAGGCTCGGGTAACCCCATCTTAGACACACACCCCCCTCCCTCCACAGCCGTTCCCCTGGGTACCCTCATCCCGGGGTGTGTGTGTGTGTGTGTGTGTGTGTGTGTGTATGTACCCCCCAACCCTTATGCCCGCAGCCGTGGGCACCCCCCCCCCGTTCCCCCCATCCCACTACTGGGGGGTGACCACCAGGGTGTAGAAGGTGCCAGGCTGGGGGAGAAACCCCACGGCGCGGACGGCCCGCTGCGAGGGGGTGTTTTGGGGCAGCACCCCCAAATAAACGGGGAAGCCGCGGGCGTGCAGCTGCCGGCCCAGGGCACCCAGCGTCACCCCGCTCAACCCTTGGCCGCGCCAGGCGGGCAACGTGTAGCCGTGGCTGAGGCAGCCCAGGGGGTCCACCAGGCTCCAGGAGACGGGGCGGCCGCGGGGTCCCAGCAGGCAGGCGCTGGGCAGGGTCTGCACCAGCCCCAGCAGGAACCGCCGGCTGCGGGCATTGCCCCCGAAGCCCCAGGTGGCGTTGAGCAGCGGGACGTGGGACGGGGACACGGGGGACAGGCGGAGTCCCGGGGGCAGCCTGCAGTGGGGAAGGAAAGGCACGGGGGGAGCTGCTGCACCCTGGGATGGGATGGGATGGGATGGGATGGGATGGGATGGGATGGGATGGGGAACCCACCATGCCACCCAGGGATGTGACTGGGACCCTTGGTGCCACCAAGGGATGTATTTGGGGACCCTCGTGCCACCCAAGGAAGTGACTGGGACCCTTGGTGCCACCCAGGGACGTGCTCAGGGACCCCTGTGCCACCCAAGGATGTGTTTGGGGACCCTTGTGCCACCCAAGAATGTGACTGGGACCCTTGGTGCCACGCAGGCATGTGCTCAGGGACCCCTGTGCCACCCAGGGATGTGCTTGGGGACCCTTGTGCCACCCAGAGATTGGACTGGGATCCCCTGTGCCACCCAGGGATGTGACTGGGACCCCTGTACCACCCAGGATTGTTCTTGGAGACCCCTGTGCCACCCAGGAATGTGTTCGGGGACCTTTGTGCCACCCAGGGATGTGCTTGGAGACCCCTGTGTCACCCAGGGCTGTGACTGGGACCCCCGTACCGCCCCCAGGGACCTCCCGTATCACCCAGGGATGTGACTGGGCCCCTTGGTGCCACCCTGTCCCCCCGTCCCCCCCACCCCGGTGTCCCTGCACTCACTGCGTGCGGGGCTGGGGGGGCCGGGGGCTCAGCAGCGCCTGGTACCGGTGCGTCTCCAGCCGCAGCCCCTTGGCATCGGCCGCCCGGCGCACGGCCTCGTACATCCCCTCCTGCATCCCTGGGGCAGCGCCCTCAGCCATGGGGACACCACGGGCAGGAGGGGGGTGCCTGGGTGTCGTTGTCGTGTGTCCCCCCCTCCCATACACACCTCCCCGTGCCAGTCTTACCGTGCATCTGGAAGGCCCGGGTCCAGTCCAGTGCTTGGGTGCCCCCCAGTAACTCCTGCCAGGCCCCCTCATCCTGGTAGTACACCGTTAACTGGTTGGAATAGAAGTCCTGGGGGTCCTTGTGCTCCTGGGGGGGACGGGGACACAGGGTCTCAGTGTAGTGTCACACACACACACACACACACCCCGGGCACCATGGTGTGTGTGGGGCAGCCGGAACAGCACCTCTGGTCGCAAGCGGGTGAGGACGACACCGAAATGGGGCCAGGAGTCCACCAGCACCTCGTGGGCGGCCGGGTTGCCCCGTGCCACCGTCATCACGGTCCCCAGGACCTGTAGGATGGGGTCAGCGCTGGGTGGGGGGCACACGGGGCTGGGGGGGGGGGGGGGCGCTGTGATGGGTCCCTCTGTCCCCCCACGGTGCCCGGCTGTTGCCAGCTTCCATCGGTGTGGGGGGCCAGGGTGCCGTGTGGGGACCAGCCCGGTGTCCCTGTCACCAACAGGGCTTGACGGGGGGTAGGCACAGGTGTCCCCAGGGCCACCAGAGTCCCCACGACTGGAAGGATGGAGGGGAGGGCATGGAAGTCCCTGGGGTCCCTGTCACCAGTAGTACTGGGTGGGGAGGGCAGAGGGGACCCTGGAGACCCCATCAGCAGCATGGAGGGGACAGAGGGGACAGGGGTCCCCAGGGTCCCTGTCACCAGCAGGGTAAGTAGGGAGGCAGGTGGGGGGGGTCACCGGCATGGCGGGGGGGGGAAGTGGTGGGTCCCCGGGATCCCTGTCACCAGCAGTGCTGGGAGGGGGAAGGGGGAAACGGGGGGGGTCCCCAGGGTCTCCGTCACCGGTAGGGCAGCAGGGAGGAACAGGGGTTCCTAGGGTCACTGTCACTGCAGGGGGAGAAGCAAGAGTGTCCCCAGGGTCCTCGACACCAGCAGGGCAGGGGGATGAGGTGGGGGGGGTCCTGGGGTCCCTGTCACCAGGGGGTTTGGGGGGGGGGGGGGAAACAGGGGGGTCCCCAGGGTCCCTGTCACCGGCAGGGTGGCGGGCAGGCTCCTCCGCAGGGCCTCCTCCAGCCGCCGCAGCTGGCCCGGGCACGTCAGGATCTGCATGGCCCCCTGGCCGTGGGGCAGGCGGTGACACCGAGGATCCGTGGGGCACTGGTGGCCGCGGGGCAGTGTGTCCCAGCCCAGCAACCGGCCCCAGGAGGCCCCAGGGTGGGCAGGGCTGGCCCCATGCCCAGTGGCCAGTGGGATGGACCCTGCCCGCTGCCCCCGTGTGTGTGGCCACCCCCTGGGCAGGGGACGTTTGCTGGACCATGACGGCTGGTGGTGGCCCTGGGACCTGCTGGTGCCCCCACCAGACGCAGGGACCTGCTGGTGTCACTGCTTGCCCCACGGGACCCCAGGACTGCTGTGGCGTGAGTGCTGGAGGGGCTTGGGATTGGGGATAGGGATGGGGACAGGGATGGTGTCCCCACCGGGGGGGGGTCCTGTCCCCCTGTCACTGTGGGGGTCTCTCAGCAGGACCATGCAGATCCTGACCTGCCCGGCCCAGCTGCAGCGCCTGGAGGGGGTCCTGCGGAGGAGCCTGCCCCTCGCCCTGCCGGTGACGGGGACCCCACTGTCACCCCTCTCTCATGCCATGATGGGGACCCCCACTGTCACCCCTGCCCCTTGCTGCCGTGGGCACCCCACTGCCACCGATGTCCCTTGCAGTGACAGTTGACCCCAAGTGTCACCCCTGCCCCTTCCCACGATGGGGACCCCACTGTCACCTCCCCACTCTCACCCCGCTGTCACCCCGTCCCCCTCCTACCACCGTCCCCCCCCCCCACCCCCCCCACCCCGCCCCGGGTGTCCCAAGTCGAGGCCAGGCCGATCCCGGGCACCACCCACCTCCGAACTCGCCAATCCCAGCCCGGTTGGACTCTGTCCCAGCCAATCCCAGCCCAGGCAAAGTGCAGCGCAGCCAATCGCAAACTCCCTGCCTAACCCCTCCCGACTCCGTTGAGCCACGCCCACTTACGGGCAGCCTAGCTCTAGGCCACGCCCCCTGCGCCTTCACCCCCAGCGGGCCCTATGGGGCGGGGGCGCCATGTTTGGGGAGGGCAGGGTGCTGGTTTTGGGGGGGGGGGAGCCCCGGGGACCCCCAAATCCGCCTCCCCGTCCCCCTCGATGTCTGACCCCTTTTCCCGGCAGGTCTACGGGGCCGTGCTGAACATCAACCGGGGGAACCCGGGGGAGCTGGAAGTGGTGGTGGACGCCTGGCCCCACTTTGGGGCTGTGCTGGCCCGGCCCAGCGGAGAGGTGGGGGGACTGGGGTGGGGTGGGGGACACACACACACACACACACACACAAGGGGGTGATCAGGGTGAGCCTGGTGGGCTGAGGGCACCCATGGGTGCCCCGCAGATGCCGGTGGATGACTGCTACAGGAACATGAACGCCGCCTTCTACCGGGACGTGGGTGCCTACCGGGCCCTGCTGGAGACCCCCGGCTGCCTGCGCTGGGACACAGCCTTCCACATCTTCGGTGGCCCCGGGGGGGGACGGGGGACGGGGGGGGCCCAGGGGACATCGGAGAGGGTGTGGGGGGGCACTGGGAGCACATGCTTGTGGGTGGGAATCCCCCGTGGTGGGGGGCACTGGGAGCGTGGGGCGCTGGGGAGAGCCGTTGGGGATACTGGGGTAAGGAAGTGGAGGTACTGGGGGCAGGAATTTGGGGTGCTGGGGGGCACTGGGGGTAGGAATTTGGGTGCTGGGGGCACTGGGGAGCATTGGGGGCATGACTTGGGATACAGGGCAAAGGAACTGGAGGCACTGGGAAGTACTGGGGGCAGGAATTTGGGGTGCTGGGGGGCACTGGGGGTAGGAATTTGGGTGCTGGGGGGGACTGGGGGTAGGAATTTGGGTGCTGGGGGCACTGGGGAGCATTGGGGTCATGACAGGATACTGGGGAAAGGAACTGGAGGCACTGGGAAGTACTGGGGGCAGGAATTTGGGGTGCTGGGGGGCACTGGGGGTAGGAATTTGGGTGCTGGGGGGACTGGGGGTAGGAATTTGGGTGCTGGGGGCACTGGGGAGCATTGGGGGCATGACTTGGGATACGGAGGAAAGGAACTGGAGGCACTGGGAAGTACTGGGGGCAGGAATTTGGGGTGCTTGGAAGCAGGGAGGGCAGGAATTTGGGGTGCTGGGGGGCACTGGGGGCAAGAATTTGGGGTGCTTGGGAGCAGGGAGGGCAGGAATTTGGGGTGCTGGGGGGCACTGGGGAGCGTTGTGGTTGGACTTTGGGGTGCTGGGGGCGGGCACTGGGGGAGGGTATGGTGTTAGTGGGGGCACTGGGGGCCACTGGGGAGTGTTGTGGGTGGACTTGGGGGTGCTGGGGGGGGGGGGCACTGGGGACCCGGATGGGGTTAGTGGGGGCACTGGGGGCAGGATCCTGGGGGTCACTGGGGAGCATTGTGGGCTGCTGGGGGGGCACTGGGGGCCTGGATGGGGCTAGTGGGGGCCACTGGGGAGCGTTGTGGTTGGATGGGGGGTGGGAGGGCGGGTTGGGGGCAATTGGGGGCAGGAACGGGGGTGCTGGGAGCACTGGGGCTACTGGGGATAGAGACTGGGGTTGTGGGGAGCCCCTGGGGAGGGCCCAGCTGCCATGCTGGGGTTAGAAAGGGGGGGAAGGGGAGAGGGGGGGCGTGGGGGGGCCCCCCCCTGACATCACTGTCCCCAGGGCTGCAAGAGGGGGTGGCCACGGTTTCACGAGCCATAGCGGCCACCAAGGGGGTGGAGCTGGAGGCCTCCGAGTACTACACCTACTTCCACCCCGACCCCAGCACCATGCCCGAGCCCCGGTGAGTCCCCCAACTTCCTAGCCTACCCCACCCCACCCCCCCCAAAATCCCACCTGCCATGGGGACCCCCTCCCCAATTACGGCCACCCCCTCGCCGCAGACTAGCCCCCGGCGTGCGGGTGGGCACGCTGAGCCCGGCGCACCTGGACCTGCTGAACCAGACGTGGACGTACGGGGGGAACGGGCGCAGCCGGCGGTACCTGGGGGAGCTGCTGGGGCGATACCCCCACCTCTGCCTGCAGGACGGGGAGGGGGACCCCCTCAGCTGGACCCTCACCGATCATTTCGGCACGGGGACGCACGGCTATACCTTGCCCGGCCAGCGGCGGCACGGCCACATGCGGGCGGTTTTGACGTTAGCCGCTCGGCGGGCGCACGCCCGTGGCTTTCCCGCTTTCGGGCACACGGCCACGGGCAACCGACCCATGCAGAGGCTGCACGAGGAGCTGGGCCACCAGCGGCTACCGGGGCTGTGCCACTTCATCTTGCACAACCCCGGCCTGGGGAGGGCCGGACCCTGAGGCCACCCCTTTGTCACCCCCCCCTCCCCGGGGCAAGGAAGACCAAAAAAAAAAAAAAAAAACAACCCCCCCCCAAAAAAAAAACCCCAAAGCCAAAGCAAAAAAAAAGTGTGGACTCTCTGATGGCTGCTATAGGGTTGTGTCTTCCCTTCTCGCACCTGGCTAGCCGTTACAGCCACCTGGTGGCTTGGTGTCACCGCAGAGGGACACAGCTGTGTCCCCAGGGAGTCACCCCTGTCCCTCTGGGCCACCACAGGCACCGCAGCCCTGCCCCAAAGCTATTCTTGGCCCCCCCCCCCGCCCCAAGGGAGGGGGCTGAAAAACTTCAGGCAAATCTGCACCGGTGGCACCTGCTGTGGTGTCACACACCCCCCTCGGACAGTGTCACCACAGCACAGCACCGGCAGTGCTTCACGGGGGGGGGGACGAGAAGAGGGGACAGCCAGAGCAGTGCGTGGGGCAGAGGGTGACGGCTGCACAGTGTGAGTCACAGCTCGAGTCATGGCTCTTGGGGTGACAGGGACAGTCAGGGGGGTGACAGTGCCCAGGGTGATGGGGATAGCCCGGGGGTGATAATGCCTGGGGTGAAGGGGACAGCTTGGGGGTGGGGGGGGATGACGGGGAGCACTGTGGGGGTGACAGCGCCCAGGGTTGATGGGGACAGCTGGAATGGGGTGCCAGTGCCTGGGAGTGACGGGGACAGCTGGGCAGTGACAGTGGCCAGGGCGATGGGGAGGGCTGGGGGGTGACAGTGCCTGGGGACAGCCGGGGGGGTGACAGTGCCCAGGGTGACAGGGAGAACCGAGGGGTGACAGTGGCTGGGGTTGATGGGGGCATCTTGGATGGGGTGACAGTGCCTGGGGGTGACGGGGACAGCCAGAAAGTGACAGTGCTGGGGGGAGATGGGGACAGCCAGGGGCTGACAGTGCGTGGGGTGACAGGGATGGCTTGGGGGGTGACAGTGCCTGGGGGTGATGGGGGCAGCCGGGGGGGTGACAGCGTGTGGGGTGACAGGGAGCACTACGGGGGTGACAGTGCCCAGGTTTGATGGGGACAGCTGGAATGGGGTGACAGTGCCTGGGAGTGACGGGGACAGCCGGGGGGGGGGGGTGACAGTGGCCAGGGTGATGGGGTCGGCTGGGGGGTGACAGTGCCTGGGGACAGCCGGGGGGGTGACAGCGTGTGGGGTGACAGGGAGCACTACGGGGGTGACAGTGCCCAGGGTTGATGGGGACAGCTGGGGAGGGGGGGTGACAGTACGTGGGGAGATGGGGACAGCCGAGGGGGCGACACTGCGTTTGGACAGCCGGGGGAAGGTGACGGCGTCCGGTCCCCGCAGCCCAGCCCGGCCCCGCCGCTTCCGCCGGGCGAGCGGCAGGGGCGGGCCGATGCCGCCGGGTTCCCGGTAGCCGCGGGGCCGCCGCCGCCTCCAGCCGCTCTCTCCCCCGCAGGGCCATGGAGCAGCCCCGGCTCATCACCGACTCCTTCCCCCTCCGGCGGCGGCCGGGCCGAGCCCCGGGAAGGATCAAGGGCAGGGTCAAAGGCAGGGGATATCCCCGGGTCCGACCCCGCGTCCCCCCCACCCCGCCCACCGAGGACCCCCCCTCGTCGCCCCCCCCGGACCAAGCCCTCATGGAGATGCTGCGGCGCTTCGACCTGGCCTGGGAGTACGGACCCTGCACCGGTGAGAGCCCCCGGCCACCCTCGGCCACCCCCCCCCCCCCCCCGGTGTGTGTGTGTGTCCCCCCCCGCCTCGCCCCGGCCCCGCTGACCGTGTGTCGTGTGTCCCCCCCCCCCCAGGTATCACCCGCCTGCAGCGGTGGGAGCGGGCGCAAGCGCTGGGGCTGAGCCCCCCCGGTCCCGTCCGCGACGCCCTCCTGGAGCACCGGGACAACCCCCATGTCACCTACAGGTGGGTGCGGGATGGAGAAGGGGGTGGGTGACACCGGGCACCCCCTCCTGGTGACCCCCCCGCCTCCCACTAACCTCAACCAGGGGTGTGTGTGTGTGGGGGGGGGCGTCCACTGACCCCCCCCCCCCCCCGTTCTGCCCCACAGCCTCTGGCACGAGTACGAGCTCTGAGCCGCTGTGCCCCACGCCGGAGGGAGGAAAAAGGGGGGGTCCCCGTGGACTCTGTGTGTGTGTCCCCCCCCCCTCCAAAGCCTGTCCGCAGCCGTGCCGCAGCCTGGGGGGCACCGGGCGGATTAAAGGCTGATGTGAGTGAAGGTTGGGGGGCTGCTTTGTGCTGTCTTGGGGGGCACCCAGGGCCGGGGGGGGGGCGGGTGAAGCCACTCTGTAGGGCCCTGGGGGGAGGGCAGGGGTCTGTACCCCACCTCAGAGAGAGCCAGGTGGGTTGTCTGGTCACAGAGAGTTTAATGCCAGGTCTGGGGGCACCCCGCAGTGCCATCTGCCCCACAGATCCCCCCCGCCCCTAGCACGGCTGTTCCCATCACCCTGGGCACTGTCACACCCCCCGACACGTGCACCCCCTCCCCATGCCAACTGGGGGGACTGGTCTTCACCACTGGGAAGGTGGGAAAACGACGGGGTCCCCGGGTTGGGGTGCGCCCCCCAGAAGTGAGGGGTTGGGGAAGGACAGGAGAGCAGCAGAGCTCTGCCCCACAGCGAGGGGACACGAGAGGTGACATGCGCCCCATGGCAGGGTGAGGGGACAGGAGAGGGGCCACGGGTTATTGTCCCCAACGCCACTCACCGCTGAGCAGGTCCAGGGTGTCCGTGAAATCCTCACCGGAGTTGGGATGCAGCTGGTGGAGGGGGGGCTGGATCATGGCCACGTGGGCAGCGTGGGCCGGCTACCAGACCCTGCTGGCCACCGGATACCCCCTGCCAGGCACAGAAAGGGTGAGAGATGCTGGTGAGCCCTGATCCAGAAGCCGGTGCTGCCAGGACTCCCAGTAACACCAGTGGGACTGGTCAAGCTGGGAGAGGGGACAGAGAGCACAGGGGTAGACACGGCGGTGGTACCTGAGAGGACAACGCTGCTGGTTCCTTCTCCATTTTCCGCACCTGGAGAAAAATCAAAGAGGAGCCATGACATGAGTTGGTGGCCATCTGGGTGCCCACAAGGGTGGCACAGAGCAGGCAGTGCCACCAGCCCCTGCCCTGACATGGCTGCCCATACCCAGGGGTTACACAAGGGAGGGACAGGGGATGTGATGGCCAGCAGGGCTGGAGAGCTGGGGACAAAGGTGTCTCCAGGCTGGCAGGGGCTTGGCTGGAGCGTGCCATGGCCGGTTGTTCTGGGTGGGGGCTGTACTGGGAGCTGCAGTCCTGTCGGGGACTGGGGGGCTGCGGGGGCTCACCTCTAGATCAGTCTCCAGCATCACAAAGTTGCAGGTGGGATTTCTCCTCCATGTCTGTGGGGAGAAGGGAAGAGGGATGAGCGCCCCCATTCGTAGAGTCACAGAAGGGTTTGGGTTGGAAGGGACCTTCAAGATCATCCAGCTCCATGGTGGGGGGACACCTCCCACCAGACCAGGTTGCTCCAAGCCCCCTCCAACCTGGCCTTGAACCCCTCCAGGGATGGGGCAGCCACAGCTTCTCTGGGCAACCTGGGCCAGGCTCTCACCACCCTCACAGCAAAGAAGTTCTTCCCCACATCTCAGCTCAATCTCCCCTCTTTCAGTGTCAAACCCTTCCCCCCGCTCCTATGGCTCCCCTCCCTCATCAAGAGTCCATCCCCAGCTTTCCTGGAGCCCCTTGAGGGACTGGAAGGGGCTCGAAGGTCTCCCCGGAGCCTTCTCTTCTCCAGGCTGAACCCCCCCAACTCTCTCAGCCTGTCCTCCCAGCAGAGGGGCTCCAGCCCTCCCAGCATCTCCGTGGCCTCCTCTGGCCCCACTCCAACAGCTCCATGTCCTTCTGATGTTGGTGGCCCCAGAGCTGGAGGCAGCACCGCGGGGGGGGGGGTCTCACCAAAGGTACACAATCCCCTCCCTTGCCCTGATGGCCACATTCCTGGGTAACCACACCAGGAATCCCATCTAAAGCTGACCGTAGCTGTTTGTAGAGTTGTTTTCGGCTTGAGTTCACGCCGAAGTTCCAGCCTGTCCAATACAGCAGCACAAAGAGCCACCCTGGCCGTCTGCCAGCCCAAGCCCATCGCCATTGCTCTTATCAAAACCTTCCCGGGCACAGCAGGGCGAGACGATAAGCAGCGAAAGCAAGAAGCAGCCACTAACGAGCGCTAGGCTCTAATTTACACTAAGGCGAGCAAACCCCGTGGCAAGCACAATTAATAACCGAACAGCAATAACAGCTATAAATTCGTTCCAATCAAACCTGTCATTATGTCGAACCCTTCGAGCCCCACGTTGGGTGCAAAAAAAAAAAAAAAAGGACCGTTGTGGTTTAATCCCAGCCGGCAACCGGGACCACGCAGCCCCTCGCTCGCTCCCCCCCCCCGCCCTGAGTTGCGATGAGGGAGGGAATCAGAAGAATAAAAGCGAGGAAAAAGTCGTGGGTTGAGATAAAGACAGTTCAATCGGTAGAGCAAAAGCTGCGTGCACAAGCAAAGCAAAACAAGGAATTCGTTCCCTGCTTCCCATCGCAGGTGGGTGCTCAGCCATCCCCAGGAAAGCCAGGCTCCATCAGGCCTAAAGGTGACTTGGGAAGACAAACACCATCGTTCCCAATGTCCTCCCCTTCCTTCTTCTTTCCCCCAGCTTTATATACCGAGCGTGACGTTCCCATGGCATGGAATATCCCTTTGGTCAGTAAGGGTCAGCTGTCCTGGCCGTGTCCCCTCCCAACTTCTTGTTCCCCCCCCAGCCTGCTCACTGGCGGGAGCAGAAAAGGCCTTGAGCGCTCAGCAACAACCAAAAACATCACACTATTCCCATCCCAAACCCAAAATATAGCACGACACCAGCTGCTAGCAAGGAAGTTAACTCCATCCCGACTGAAACCATGGCAGTTTCCTGGGTAGTAAGAGCGAAAACATCGAATGTGGGTATGGGTGAAACAAAACTGGGACCTGTGGAACAAAAAATTAGGAGCAGGCTGTTTGGGTGGAGAAAGGAAGGTGGAAAGTTAGCAAAAAGGGGCCCAGAAATGGAAAAAAAAAGTGAAGAATAAGGTATAAAATCAGGTAAAGGTCACCCCCTGATATTAGGGGTGCAGATGATTGCAGATTGTAGTGCCGTCGACCTGCAGAGCCAAGTCTGGTGGGCACAGTCACCCCCCAGGCCATCGGGACTCCCTTCCCCCCCCGCCAAAACAGTGGGGAGGGAAGAGGGATAGAGCCGTCATTCAGCAGCAGTCCTGCGGGATTCGTAAGATTAAGAGCCGTAATTAGTAGCTTTGCTGCGTGCAGAATCATTTAATCATAAATTATTAGTAGGATGCGTCTGTTAATTATTTAGGTTATTGATTACTGAATTTATTAGCTCTCCAGCGGTTTGTTGCTTCATCAATAAAATGATTCGGTTATATCTCAAGCCTGCAATCGAGCAGTGGAGAGCCAGAGCCGGCAGTAACACAGGCCATATCCTGGGAGGGGGGCAGGCAGGATGGGGTTGGGGGGCCACCTGCAGCACTGGGTCCACTCACGCTGCAGGTCCAGAGCCCTCCAGGTCACCTTCTTCAGCCGGATCTTGTCCCGCTGGAGAAGCTTTGGGCCCTTGAACATCTTCCCCCCCCAAGAGGGAAAGCACCCCGCTCCCAGCCAGCCCAGCATCATGCCCAGCAAGACCCTGGAGCCAGGAGAAGGGAGGCAGTTGGTGGGGGGTCCCCGAAGGGGGTCTTACCCCACTTTCTCTGCCCTAACAGCCCCCTGGGTCCAGCTTTGTGCCATGGTCCCCCTGTACCCGGTGGCTGCCAACACCATGGCCAAAATTCCTTTGCCCTGAGGCAGGTGCCAGCAGGGTGTCCTGCAGAGCCACTGGGCACTGATGATGTCCTCCTGGCCTGTCTGGCAGCATCTGTCACCAAAACTGCCAGGACCCGGTGCTCTGGAGGCCAGGACCCAGGCTGGTGGTGGGGAGAATGAGGGAGGTTTCCAGGCTCCTAGAGGTGGCGGCAAGAGGGTTGGGAGTGGGAGGTAGCAAAACCCACCCAAAGAGCACCCAAAGGCATGTGGGTGGTGATCAAGAAGACCCCAAGCCATGACAAAGTGAGGCTTCAAGAAGAAACAGGGTCTCTCTTATCTCCAAAAGCACAGGCAGGATGCCCTGCATGGCCCATGGCAGTGTTGCAGCCCCTCACACCCCCCATGGCCTGTATCTCCCTTCTGTCCCATGTCCCCCCATGGGAAGAGGGGTCTGAAGAGGCAAGTGGCACCTCCACCTCAATGGAGCCCCAGGTTGCTGCCGTGCCCAGCTCCTGTGCTGCCATCGCCCTGCACAGCAGCAGCTGTAAGACGTGACTGATGGAGCTGAGCAAAGGTTGGGCTGCTGGCAGAGCCCAGCCCAACTCTTGCTCGAGTCAAGTCTTTCCTTGTGGGCCACAAGCCAGCGAGGGCTCTGGCCACACTCCAGCAGCTCTCAAGGTGCCGAGTCCCAACCTGGAGGGTACTGTGGGGTGGGGGAAAGACTCTGGGATGGCTTTACCCCCTGGAGGAACAGCAGCTCCAGTCAGGATGCCTTTCCTCAACACAGGCCCTCACAGCCGGTGGCGATGTGCCACCTTCCAGCAGCTTGGTCTTTGCCTTTCCTCCCGCCGCAGCAGGCCGCAGCAGGCTGCCGCCTCCCTGCTCCACTTCACTCCTCCGCCGCCGGTCCCCGGGCCTGCTCCGGTCCCGGTCCCTGGGTCTGCTCCACTCCCGGTCCCGCGGCCTAGGCCGCTGTGGCTGAGGCAGGCCGGCGCCCGGTTCCTATAGCAACCAGGAAGGCGAGCCCGCACGCATGCGCAGACCCGGGGCGCCTGCGCAGATCCCCGCCGCCGCGCAAAGGACGCTGGGGGCTGTAGTTCTCCCTCCTCCGCGCCCCACGGCGCATGCGCACCCCCGCTCTCGCACAAGATGGCGGGGCGGCTTCGTGCAGGCCGCGCGTTCACTCTGGCCCCTACTGACGGCAGGCGCAGCGCCGCCCGCTGTCCCCAGCCGGGCAGGGCCTCACGGGAGAACCCCACGCTCGTCCCCTTCCACCCCGCCCCGGGCAGGACCCACGCCAGGGGCAGCCGTTTTCACTCTTTATTGTCAGTGTGGGCGCGGTGAGGGGGGTGGCAGCGGGGGGGGGGGGGGGGGGGAAGATGAGGCAGGGCCACCTCCACCCCCCCCCGCAGTGCAGACAGTGTGTGGGAAGGGCGTGGTGGCTCCCTGGCCACGCCCCCGGCAGGCCTAGGCCCCGCCCCTTCCCCATAGTGCTGGCGGTGGGGGTGCTGCTCTGCCCCATAACTCCCTCCCCCCCCCCCCCCTCCCGTGTTAGAGGGCAGGGGGCGGGGTGGGGGGGAGGCGAGGGGTGGGGTCAGCGGGAGGGGCGGGGTCAGTAGTTGATGAAGGGGCGGGGTCACCAGCGGTGGGCGGGGCTTGGCCGTCTTCAGGGGCGTGGTCACAGGCGGGGGCGGGGCCTCCATCCAGGCTGGCCTGGCGCACCACGCGGCGGGGCCGGGAGGAGGGACGGGGCGCCGGGGGGGCAACCACTGGCTCCTCCGTGGCCACCAACACCTGGAGGGGGGGACGACACCAAACAGGGGGAACGGGGGGGGGTGTGTGTGTGTGTGTGTGTCAGCCAGGGCTGTAGCCCCGCCCCCCCCCAGCCCCACCCTCCACTCACCTCCTGGTCGAAGGGCTCCCCCAGCATCTCGGGGGGCTCGGGAGACTCCAGCTGGCTGATGCTCCGCATGACGGCGCAGAGGGAGATGCGGGGGCGTCGGGAAGCCCCCAGCAGCCCCGGCCCGCTCGCCTCCCCCGGGGACTGCGGGGACAACGGGGACAGGCCACCCTCCTCCCCCGGGGTGGCCTCGGGGCGCTCCTCGGGCTGGGCCGCCCCCTCGCTGGCCTTGGGCTCCCACAGTCTGCTGTGCCGGCTGCCACACATCCACCATCAGCCGCTGGCCACGCCCCCGCCGCCCCACCCCCCGTGGAGGGCCACGCCCCTTCTGAGTCAGGGTGGGGCACCCACAGGCTCCGCCTCCACGGCCATGACATCAGAGGGTGGGGCACTGGCACCACCAAAGCCCCACCCTGTTCGTTGGGGCGTGGCCATGAAAGACCCCACCCACCATACCCTAGAGGGTGTGGCCATGACAGACCCCGCCCACCACACCCGAGGGGCGTGGCTATGAAAGATCCCACCCACCATACCCTACAGGGCGTGGCCATGGAAGGTCCCACCCACCACACTGGGGGTGTGGCCATGAAAGATCCCATCTACCACACCCTACAGGGCGTGGCCATGACAGACCCCGCCTACCACACCCGAGGGGTGTGGCCATGAAAGATCCCACCCACCACACTCTACAGGGCGTGGCCATGGAAAGTCCCACCCACCACACTGGGGGTGTGGCCGTGAAAGACCCTGCCCACCACACCCTCCAGGGTATGGCCATGGGAGGTCCCACCCACCACACTGGGGGCGTGGCCATGACAGACCCCACCCACCAGGTCCCGGTCCAAGCAGACCCTGCCCAAGAGGTTTGGTCACATCAGGCCCCGCCCACCCGGGGGGGGGCGTGTCCCACCCCCTCGCCCCGCCCACCTGGCGTGCAGGATGCCCTGGTAGAAGTCGAGCTGGCGCATGAAGCCGGGGTTGGGCAGGACTCCGGGGCGGCAGTGGCGCACGTGCCGCAGCGCCCGCTCCAGGGACCACCCGAACTCCTTCATGGCGTAGGCCAGCACCGTGGCCGCCGAGCGGCTCAGCCCCATCCGGCAGTGCACCAGCGCCCGGCCCCCGACGGCCCTGTGGCACCTACCCGGCTGCCACCGAGCTCCCCCACCCCATCCCCAGCCATCCCGGTGTCCCCAGGGAACCCCTGCCCCAGTGCTCCCCATGCCCCAGGGCTCCCCATGTCCACAGGGCTCCCTGTGTCCCCAGGGATGCTGTCCCCAGGGTATCAGTGCCCCAGGGCTCCCATGTCCCCAGGCCTCCCCGTGCCCCGGGGCTCCCCATATCCCCAAAGACCCCATGCCCCAGGGTTCCCTATGTCCCCAGGACTCCCCGTGCCCCCAGGGACCCAGTGCCCTATGGTTCCCCCGTCCCCAGTGCTACCACTGTCCCCAGTGTACCAGTGCCCCAGGGCCCCCCTGTCCCCAGTGTTCCCTTTGTCCCCAAGGACCCTGTGCCCCGAGGCTCTCCATGTCCCCAGTGACCCCACAACCCAGGGCTCCCTGGTCCCCAGGTCTCCCAGTGTCCACAGGGACCCAATGCCCCACCGCTCCCCAGCTCCCAGCGCTCCCTCCCAGTGTCCCCAGGGCTCCCAGTACCCCGATGTCCCCCAGCATCCCAGGTACCACCCCCCGCCCCAGCCTGCCCCTGGCTCCAGCCCCTCCACGCTCCCCATACCCTGTGCCCCCATCGTGTCCTACTCCGATAGCCCCCCGCTGTGTCCCAGGGCTGCCCTGGCCCCACTGACCGCACACGGGAGAGGAAGAGGAAGGTGTCGTTCCAGTGGGGCAGGAGCTGGGCCGTCTCTTCGTCGTACACCCGCACGTTCATGTAGGTGAACAGCGCCGGGAAGAAGTTGTCAATCTCCCGTGCCACGTTCAGGATGTGGGTGACCCTGTGGTGCCGTGGGCGGGGGGCACGGCCAGCACTCAAGGTTAGGGCTCTGCCCGTGCTCCATAGGGTGCCCCACAGTCCCCCAGGCCCACCCCACCACGGGGCCACAGCCCTGCTGCACCCACCCTGCTAAGTGTCCCATGATGACTCCATGCCCACCTTGGTGGGTGCCCTACAAAGACCCCCCCGAGCCCAGCTCAATGGGTTTCCCATGATGACCCCATGCCCCCCCTGTGGAGTCTCTTGCAATGACCCCATGCCCACCCCATCAGTGTCACCTGATGACACCATACGCACCCCAGCGGGCCATGTCATGATAACCTCATACCTGCACCACCACGACACTCCATGATGACTCTGTGCCTACCCCACCATGACACCCCAAATGACCCCGTACCATCCCACGATGGCCCTATGCCCACCCCACCATGACACCCCAGATGACCTAGTGCCACCCCACCATGACATCCCATGGTGGCCTTGTGCCTACCGCACTAGGACATCCTAGATCACCCTGTGCCAGCCCATGATGGCCCTATGCCCACCCCACCATGACACCCCAGATGACCCTGTGCCACCGCACCATGACACCCCATGATGGTCCTGTGTCCGCCCCACCATCACACTCTGGATGACCCCATGCCACCCCGCTGTGCCACTCCAGATGATGCTGTGCTGCTCCACGCTCACCGGTTCTGCTGCAGCTCCTCCAGGTTGGCCGCGTTCCACTCGGAGCCCTGTGTGGTGGCACTGGTGAGGGGTGGGGACACCCCTGCCCCCCTTGCCCACCCTGCCCACCCCGCTGCCCACCAGGTAGAGGTGTGGGAAGACGTGGGAGGGCCGGTCCATCTGCGCCAGCACCAGCAGCATCTCGTTGTCGATGAAGTCCTTGTGCTGGGCCAAGCTGTGCCCCGTGCGTCGCTCCAGCTCTTCTCGTACCTGGGCACGGCGGTAGGGTGAGGGATGGCCCCCTGCCTGTCCCCCTGCCTGCTCCTACCTGCGAGCCAGGTCCTCGGCCCGCCAGGACCACCCCCAGTTTGGTGGCACCCACCTCCTTGGAGGTGACGTTCTCCAGGTCGGCGGTGGTCATCACCTCCCGCAGCAGCACCCGCACCGACTGCTCCGACAGCTCTGGCACCGCCGGCCTGGCACAGGCGTCACCGCGTCACCCACCCCACCCAGGCCACACCCTGTCCAGACCCCGCCTCCTCTGCTCCAAAGCCCCGCCCCCAAGGGCAAGCCCCTCCTCCCATTGACCCTCATGAAGGTGGAAGCTCCGCCTGGTTCCTTTAAGCCCCACCCCCAAGCACAAGCCCCGCCTCCTATTGACCCTCCCCAAGAGGGAAGCTCCAACCAGTTCCCTTTAGCTCCGCCCCCAAGGGCAAGCCCCGCCTCCCATTGACCCCCATTAAAGTGGAAGCTCCGCCCGGTTCCTTTAAGCCCCGCCCCTTAACCCCCTCACTCCATTAGCCACACCCTGAACCCAGACCCCGCCTCCTCTGCTCCCAAGCCCCACCCCCAAGCACAAGCCCCGCCTCCCCACAGCCCATCACAACGTGGAAGCTCCGCCCAGTTCCTTTAAGCCCCGCCCACTCCATCACCCACCCCCTGAACCCAGGCCCCGCCCTCACAGCCCCACCCAATTTCTCCACCCCCTTAAAAGCCCCGCCCATCCCCGGGAGCAGTGCTGATTGGCCAGCGGGCCGGTGGGCGGGGCTTACCCGAGGGGCGCGGGGGAGGTGGGGCGCACGGACTCCAGGTCGGCCATGGCCAGCCACTCGTTGAGGCAGCTCTGCTCCGAGGCCACCGCCGCCGCGTAGCCGCCGGCCCAGGCCAGCGCCGGGCCCCCGGGGATGTGCCCGCCGCGGGAGGCCTCCTCGCAGGCCCGGTGCAGCTCCTGCAGCACGGCCCTGCCGCGCACACACCTGCCACCACCGCCCCGCGCTCCTGCCCGCCACCGCGGGGAGGGTGTCACCACCACCCCCCCTCCCCCCAACCCCTCCACCCCCGGTTTGGGACCCGTCACCGTGTGGGTGCCACCTCCCCTCTCCAGAGCATCTAGAGCCCGTTGGGTGGCCCAAACTCCCCCCCACGTCCCCATTCCCCCTGACCGTGCCCAGGTGCTCCTGGTGGTGCCCACGTGTCCATGTCCTGGCTGTGCCCATGGTGGTGCCCACCTGAACCCTGCCCACGATGGTGCCCACATCACCCGTGCCCACAGAAGTGCCCATGTCCCCCATGCTCATGGTGGTGCCCACATCTCTTGTGCCCATCGTGGTACCCACTTCCCCCATGCCCATGGTGACACCCATATCCCCCATGGCCATGGTGGTGCCCATGTCCCCTGTGCCCATGGTGGTGCCCACATCTCTTGTGCCCATCGTGGTACCCACTTCCCCCATGCCCATGGTGACACCCATATCCCCCATGGCCATGGTGGTGCCCATGTCCCCTGTGCCCATGGTGGTGCCCACATCTCTTGAGCCCATCGTGGTACCCACTTCTCCCATGCCCATGATGGTGCCCACTTCCCCCATGCCCAGGGTGATGCCCACATCCCCCATGGCCATGGTGGTGCCCATGTCCCCTGTGCCCATGGTGGTGCCCACATCTCTTGAGCCCAAAGTGGTACCCACTTCTCCCATGCCCATGATGGTCCCCACTTCCCCCATGTCCAGGGCGGTAACCACACCCTCCACGGCTGTGGTGGTACCCACATCCTTCATGCCCATGGTGGTGCCCACAAACCCATGGCTGTGATGGTGGCCAGATCCCCCATGCCCATGATGGTGCCCATGTCCCCCATGGCTGTGGTGGTACCCACATGCGTCGTGCCCATGGTGATGCCCATACCCCCCTTGCCCCTGATGGTACTCACATCCCCTGTGCCCATGGTGGTGCTTACATCTCTTGCCCACTTCTCCCATGCCCATGATGGTGCCCACTCCCCCCGTGCTCAAGGTAGTAACCACATCCTTCATGGATGTGGTGGCACCCACATCACCTGTGCCCATGGTGGTTCCCATTTCTCTTGTGCCCATAGTGGTGCCCACATCCCCCATGGCCATGATGGTGCCCATGTCCCCTGTGCCCATGGTGGTGCCCATGTTCCCCAAAGCCATGGTGGTACCCACATCCCCTGTGTTCATGGTGGTGCCCATGTCCCCCATGCCCATGGCAGTTCCCACATTCTGTGTGCCCACACTGGAGCCCACATCCCCCATAAACGTGGTGGTACCCACATCCCTCATGCCAACATTGGTGCCCACATCCCCCCACACCCACGGACACAGCCGGGGCTCGCTCACCACATGGTCTGCACAGAGATGGGCTTGAAGATGCGGGTCTGCCCCCCTGATGTCACGCTGAACCCCCTGGGTGTCACAGGGAGACACGTAGGTTGGGGTGGGCACCTCAGCCCTGCCCCTCCCCACAGGCCCCACCCAATCCCACCCTCATAAGCCCCTCCCTTTCCCAGAAGAACCCCCCCTACTCCTTACCCATCGCCATCGAGGAAGACCTGGGTGTCACTCCAGAGGGGCAGCACCATGCCCAGGGTGCAGCGGGTGGCCCTGGGGTGGGCAGAGGTCAGGGGTTGCGGCTTCCCCCCCTTTTCCCCCCTCCCTGCACCCCACTCACCCCTCGTGGGCGAAATCCACACCCAGCAGCGCCGTCTCCCCCTCGGCTCCCCCCTCCTCGGGCCGCACCACCAGCAGGTACCGCACCCGCCGCGGCCGTGCCGACTCCAGCCGCACTGCCTGGGGTGCAGGGGGTCATGAGGGGTGTCTCCTGTACCCCCGGGGGCAGCACTGTGGGATCTGCCCCCCTCAGTGCCCCCAGTGCCCAGGGAGGAGCATCAAGAACACTGGGCGGGGGGGGCAGGCTGGGCCATATCCCACCCCTATCCCATCCCGTTTCATCCCTATCCCATTCCATTTCATCCCTATCCCATCCCATTCTGTCCCCATCCCATCCCATTCCCGTCCCGTCCTGTCCTCATCCCATCCCATCCTATCCCATTTCCATATCCTTCCTGTCTCCATCCCTGTGCCTATCCTCATCCTGTCCCCATCCATACCCCATTCCCATACTGTTCCTGTCCTCATCCCCGTTCTGTCCCATCCCAATTCAAACCTGTCTCATCCCGTCCCCATCCCTGTCCCCACCCCTGTCCCCATCCCATCCCTACCCGGTCCCCATCCCCATCCCTTTCCCATCCCCATCCTTTTCTCACCTCTGTCCCCATCCCCATCCTGTCCCCAACCCTTTCCCATTCCATCTCTTTCACTGTCCCTATCTCATCCTCATCCCATCACTATCACCGTCCCTGTCCTGGTCACCATTCCCTTCCCATCCCTGTCACCATCCCCATCCCATCACTGTCACCGTCACCATTCCCATCCCATCCCCGTCACCATCCTCATCCCATCCCCATCACCATTCCCATCCCATCCCCGTCACCATCCTCATCCCATCCCTGTAACCATCCTCATCCCATCCCCGTCACCATCCTCATCCCATCACTGTCACAGTCACCATTCCCACCCCATCCCCGTCACCATCCTCATCCCATCCCCATCACTGTCACCATTCCCATTCCATCCCCGTCACCATCTTCATCCTATCACTGTCCACGTCATCATCCCCATCCCATCCCATTCCATCCCTGTCACCATCCCATCCCATCCCATCCCATCCCTGTCCCCGGGGGTGGCCGTGCCCTACCAGCCGGATGGCGTCCTGTGGCCGCAGCAGCTGCATCATGAGTTGCAGGTGCTGTTCCTGCTGCCCTGGGGCCTGGCCGGGGGGTGCAGCCGGGGGGGGCTCGGCCTCGAGCGGCTCCTCCGCAGGGAGCAGCAGGGCGGCCCCCTTGACCATGACAAAGCTCTGCCTGGGGGGGGGGACACACACACGACAAGATGGCCCTGAGCGGGACGTGGGGCCCAGCCCGCAGCAGGACCCAGTCTTTGTGGCTGGGGTACCCCGAAAGGGTTCCCCAAAGGCGGGGGGGACACCACGGGGGGGGGAGGGGGGGGGAAGGAAATGCTCCTCAGGGGATAGCTGTGTCCTGTGTCCCCCACAGTGCCCCGTGTCCCCCATCCCGTGGCTTTGGACCCCCTTCTCACCGTCGCTGCAGCCGGCCACGCTTGGGCGCATCTTCCTCCTGCAAAGCATGGGAGAGGGGGGGGGCAGTGCCCCCGGGAGAGCATGACCCGGGGTACGGACTATGCCTGGGGGGGGGGGGGGGCCGGCAAGCACCCCCGGCACATCCCGCCTGGCAGCGTGGGACAGTGACACGCTGCCAAACTCACCCCCCCCCCCCCCCCCCCCCACACCCCCCCCCCAGCAGCAGGGGGCGCTGGGAGGGCTCGGTGGGGGGAGCGTGGGGGCCCTGGCAGGGGTCCCACGGGGAGGGTTGATCCCTAGGGATAGGCCATGGGATGCCAGGGGGGATCCTTTCCCCGTGTCCCCCCCGCCAAGCTGGGAGGAAGAACTCACAGGGGGGCTCAGAGCTGTGCGCCCCGATAAGGCCCAGTGGTTACAGGAGGGGGGGGGGGGGGGGGGGGGGGGGCCGCAGCGGCACTGGGAGCTACTGGGACAGCGAATGTACTGGGAGCCACTGGGACAGACTTAGCCAGACTGGGAGCAAGTGAGGACAACCGTCCCCCCCCCCCCCCCCCCCCCCCCCGCCACACCCCATTCCTCTCCCCCCCCCCCCCCCCCCAGCAACTGGACAGCCCCCAGCCGGGAGCAGAGGAGCCCCCAAAGTGTGCTGGGAGCAACTGGGCTCCCAGTAACCTCCCACCGGCAGCGACCGGGATAAGCCTCCCACCGGGAACGACCGGAGCAGCCCGTACCCTGCACCGGCAGCGACCGGGGCAGCCTTTCCCCGCCCCCCCCCCCCTCCAACCCCGCCCGGGCTCCGCGCTGGGAGCCGCCGGGACAAGTCCGGTTCTCCCCCGCCGGGAGCCTCCGGGAGCAACCGCTGAGCTTCCTACCGGATCGTCCGGGCAAACCGGGACCTCCCGCCCGCCCCCGCCGCCGCCGGCAGCCCCGTCCCCGTCTCCCTGGCCGGCCCTGCCCCATCCCCTTCCCGTCGCCCGGTCCCCGGGCCCGTCCAGCACTTACCGCCGGTCCCCCGGGGGAACCCGCCGCCCGCCGCACGGTGACCAGCGCCATGCCCCCGCCGCGCCGCCCCGCCGCACCAGGAAGCGCCGCCGCCGCCGCCGCTGCCCCGCCCGGACGGGAACGGGAACGGGCACGGGCACGGCCCCCGGGCACGGCACGGCACGGCCCGCGACGGGACAGGACCCCCCCCCCCCACCCCCCCCCCTCCCCCCCCCCCCGTCGCCGTGCCACGGCACCACCGGACAGGAAACCCCCAGACTGACCGCCCCCGGAGCGGGACCCCCGGCAGCCTTCCCCGGTGCTTCCCCGGGACCCCCATCCATGTTGTCCCTGGACCCCCCCAGGGTGTGTGTGTTTGTGTCCCCAGCACATGTGACATCCCGGGTCCCCACAGGCCGGGAACCTCCCCAAGGGTCCCCAGCACTTCGGACCCCCCCCCAGGTCCCCACAGATGGGACACACATCCATGTTGTCCCTGGACCCCCTAAGGTCGTCCCCCCCCCCAGCACCTGTGACACCCCAGGTCCCCACAGATGGGAACCCCCCGAGGGTCCCCAGCACTTCGCACCCCCCCCAGATCCCCACAGACAGGACACCCTCCGAGCACCTGGGACCCCCCCAGGCCTCACAGACGGGAACCCCACCAGGTCCCAGAGATAGAAACCTCCCAAGGATCCCCAACACCCAGGACCCCCTGAGGTCCCCAGATGGGAACCCCCCACATCCCCACCTCCTGAGATGCCCCAGGTCCCCCCAGATAGAAACAGCCCCTCCAGCATCTGAGACGCCCCAGGTCCCCACAGACGGGAACCCCTTCCCCCCGCATCTGGGAGTCCCCAGGTCCCCAGAGATGGGAACCCCCCAAGGGTCCCCAGGACCTTGACCTCCCCCAGGCCCCCACGGATGGGAACCTCATAAGGGTGCCAGCATGTGGGACCCCCCCTCCCTGGAACCCCTCACCCTGGCACTGGTCCCGGGTCCCTTGGCTGTGCCCCTGTGGGTGCCAGCCCACCCCGACCCCCTGCCTCGGCCCTGTGCCCAGGAACCCCCACACCATGAGGGGGGCACCCCCTCCCGCCCCAGACGGGACCCAGGCACAGGCTGCAGACATCCATGTATATATATATATATGTATATGTATATGTATATGTACATACCTCCGCGGCCCCCCGGCCCCCCCACTGCCACTGACAGATGAGGCCTGGGGGTCCCCGCCTGGCCCTGCAGCCCCCAAAGGTGGGGGTGCCTTTAAACAGAGCTCAGCCACGTCCCATGGGCACCCCCGGCTCCGTCCTTCTCCCCCCGTGGGGTCAATGCACAACACCGAAGAGGAGGGGGGACCCCTACGGTGGGGGTCCTGGGGATAGGAGTGTCCCTGGGGTGGGGGTCCCCAGATCAGGGTCCCTGGGCTGAAGTTGGAGCCTGGAGAGAGGGGATCCCTGGATCGGGGTTCCCGGGGGTAGGAGGATCCCTGGATCAATTTCCCCCCGTGCGGGGGCTGTCCCCACATCAGGGGGGTCCCTGGCACGGGGGTGCCACCCCGGCACCAGCTGGTCCCCAGGGGGGGCTGTGCCCGAGTTGGGGTGTCCCGGCGCGGGACGGTACCCGCAGCGGGCTGTCCTTGTGCGAGGCCGTGCCTGGCGGTGACGCCGGTGGGGTGTCCCTGTCCCCGCGTGGGGATGTCCCTGTCCCCCCGTCCCCGGCGCTACTTGTCGGTGAGGGAGAGGCGCAGGATGCGCTGCAGCTCCTCATCCTCCTCCCGCCGTCGCCGCTCCCGCTCCTCCTGCTCCCGCTCCGAGAGCGCCATGGCCAGCCGCAGCTGCTCCGCGAAGCTGCCGTAGCTGGGGGGGACCGGAGGGGTCCCTCCACCCGCACCGGGGGGGCTGCCGGCCGCCGGGGGGGCGGCGCTGGGGCCAGCCTGCAGCAGCATGCTCTCCTGCAGGGCCCTGCGGGAGACAGCAGCTGTGGCCACGCCCCCTTCGCGGAGGCCACACCCCCTTCGCGGAGGCCACGCCCAGCCCGGGGGGGGAGCCACACCCCACCCCACCCATCTGCTGGCCACACCCACACCCCCCATTAGCCCCGCCCATTCTGGCCATACCATTTGGAGAGAGAGAAGCTCCTCCCCATAGGGCCCCTCCCCTCCAGGCCACGCCCCACAGCCCCTCCCTTATAGGCCACACCCCCAGCCCCCCTTCCTTATAGGCTGTGCCCCCACAGCCCCTCCCATATAGGTCACAGCCCCACAGCCCCTCCCTTAGAGGCCACACCCCATCTCCCCCCTCCAGGCCACACCCCCAGGGCCCCTCCCTTATAGGCCACACCCCACACGGCCCCACCCCTCCAGGCCACACCCAAACACCTTTAATGCCCCGCCCCTCCCACCATGGCCCTGCCTGGGCAGGGTGGGCGGGGCATGCTCAGACCCCACCCCCAGGTAGGATGGGCGGGGTATTCTCGGACCCCGCCCTGGGCGGGGCATTCTCAGGCCACGCCCCCCGGTGGGCGGAGCCTCACCGCTCCAGCTGGAGGTCCTCGTCGTAGGGGGGGGGTTCCGTTCCCGGGCGGGTATTGGTCAGGGCCTCCCAGATGGTCACCTGCGGGGGTGGGCGGGGTTGAGGGGCGTGCCCTGCGCCCAAAGGGGCGTGGCCAAGGCGGGAGGGCGTGGCCTGGTCCAAGAAGGTGTGTGTGGGGGGGGAGGGGATGGGGAGGGGGAGGTGTCGGGGTCCCACCTGGTCGGTCTCGGTGCCGGCGTCCAGCAGGCTCTGCTGGATGGCGAACTGCAGCAGGTCGTCGTCCTCGTCCCGCAGGGGCTCGCTGCGCCCCGCGCCCAGCACCGTGTACCCCGCCGGCACCTCGAACACCCCCGCCTCCACCTCGCACGGGAAGGGCCAGCCTGCCCGACAGCCCCCCCCCCACCAGCCCCCCATTGCCGTCAGCGCCCCGCGGCACCCCACACAACCACGCGGCACCCCACGGTATCCCATCGAACCGCATGGCATCCCACAGCGCCCTGTACCCATGGCACCCCGTGGCACCCCGCAGCCTCCCATGGCACCCCACGGCACCCCACAGCCTCACATGGAACCCCAGAGCACCCTGTGACACCCCGTGGCATCCCATGGCACCCCACAGCACCCCATGGCACCCCACAGAGCCATGCGGCACCCCACGACATCCCATCGAACCCCGTGGCATCCCACAGCGCCCTGTACCCATGGCACCCCGTGGCACCCCATGGCACCCCGCAGCCTCCCATGGCACCCCATGGCACCTCGCAGAACCACGCAACACCCCATGGCACCCCACAGCACCCTGTGGCACCCCACAGCACCCCAGAGCATCCCACGGCACCCCGTGGCACCCCACAGCCTCACATGGCACCCCATGGCACCCCACAGAACCACGCAACACCCCATGGCACCCCACAGCACCCCGTGGCACTCCACAGCACCCCAGAGCATCCCACAGCACCCCGTGGCACCATACACAACCATGCGGCACCCCACGGCATCCCATCGAACCGCATGGCATCCCACAGCACCCTGTACCCGTGGCACCCCGTGGCACCCCACAGCCTCACATGGCACCCCACAGCACCCTGTGGCACCCCGCGGCATCCCATGGCACCCCACAGCACCCCAAAGCACCCTGTGGCACCCCACAGAGCCATGCAGCACCCCATGGCATCCCATCGAACCACATGGCATCCCACAGCGCCCTGTACCCATGGCACCCCGTGGCACCCCACAGCCTCCCATGGCATGCCACAGCACCTTGTGGCACCCCACGGCATCCCACGGCACCCCACAGCACCCCACGGCACCCCGTAGCACCCCACAGCATCCCATTGAACTACATGGCATCCCACAGCGCCCTGTACCCATGGCACCCTGTGGCACCCCATGGCACCCCACAGCCTCACATGGCACCCTACAGCACCCTGTGGCACCCCGCAGCATCCCATGGTATGCCACAGCACCTTGTGGCACCCCACGGCATCCCACGGCACCCCGCGGCACTCCACAGCACCCCACACAACCATGCAGCACCCCACGGCATCCCATCGAACCGCATGGCATCCCACAGCGCCCTGTACCCATGGCACCCCATGGCACCCCGCAGAACCATGCAACACCCCATGGCACCCCACATCACCCCGTGGCACCCCACGGCACCCCACAGAACCACACAGCACCCCATGGCACCCCACAGAACCATGCAGCACCCCATGGCATCCCATTGAACCGCATGGCATCCCACAGCACCCTGTACCCATGGTGCCCCATGGCACCCCACAGCATCCCACGGCAGCCCACAGCACCCCGTGGCACCCCACAGCACCCCACAGAACAATGCTGCACCCCATGGCATCCCATCAAACCGCATGGCATCCCACAGCACCCTGTACCCACGGCACCCCATGGCACCCCACAGCACCCCATGGTGCCCCACAGCACCCCACAGAAAGCCACAGCATCCCACGGCACCCCGTAGCACCCCACAGGACCCCACAGAACCACACAGCACCCCACGGGACCCCACACCCACGGCACCCCAGGGCACCCTGCAGCATCCCGTGGCACCCCACAGCATGCCAGAGCACCCCACGGCACCCTGTGGCATCCTACAGCATCCCATGGAACCCCATGGCCTCCCACAGCACCCAGTGGTGTCCCACAGCACCCCATGGCATCCCACGGCACCCCACAGCATCCCACAGCACCCCCCACCCATGGGTGCCCTGTACCCCTGAGCACCCCACAGCACCCTACGCCCCCAGCCCATGGTCACGCCACCCTGTGTCCCCAGAGGTCCCACGGGCCCTGACACCCCCCCAGCCCTGGCACCCCACAGCACCCACCACCCCATGCCCATGGACAGCCTGGTGGTACCCAGCACCCCCAGCCCAGGGACCCCCCCCCCTCCCCACTACCCAGCACCCACAAAGAGCCGGGATGACCCCTATATTCCCGGAGACCCCCATCTCCAAGTCACCCCCCCCCATCCCACAGCAACCCCCCAGCCTCACCTCTGGGGTTGGGGGGCTGGGTGCCGGGGGGGTGGGTGCCGGGGGGCTGAGTGGGGGCGCACACCCGCACGGAGCCCAGCGGCTGGTCGCACCCACAGAGGTTGCTGAAGGTGATGCGGGCGTTGAGCACGTGGAAGAGGGGGATCTCTGGGGTGGGAGGGGGACACGAGGGGACAACAAGGGTCAGTGGCCCCACCCCGCGATAGGCCACGCCCCCCCCACCACACCCTACCACGCCCACCCCCCCCCTCCCCTTCCCGCCCCCCCCACCTCACCGATCTTGACGGGGAAGCCGGGGGGCAGCTTGAGGGTGATGAAGTCCCGCAGCTTGGCGAAGTGGGCGTTGGAGATGGCCATGAGGTCGATGATGGGCGTCACCTGCTCCGCCAGCGACAGCGGGTGCTGCTCGCACAGCCACAGCGTCGCCTTGAACCTGCCCGGGCACCGGCGTGGGCACGGGCATCCCGCCAGCGCCACGTCCCCCGGGCACCCCGACACCCAGCGCCACCTCCCCTGGGAACCTGGCACCACCCCTCATTGGTCTTGACACCCAGCGCCACGTCCCCTGGGACCCCATCACCATCCCTGGTGGTCCCAACATCCAGTGCCACGTCCCCTGGGACCCTGTCACCAACCTGCATTGGCCTTGACACCCAGTGCCACGTCCCCTGACACCCAGTGCCACATCCCCTAGGACACCATCACCACCTCCGAGGGTCCCAACACCCAGTGCCGCGTCCCCTGGGACCCTGTCACCATCCCCGTTGGTCCCAACATCCAGTGTCATGTCCCCTGAGACCCCATCACCACCCCTCATTTGTCCTGACACCTAGAACCATGTTCCCTGAGACACGGTCACCACCCCTGAGGGTCCTGACACCCAGTGCCACACCTCCTGGGACCCCATCACCACCCCTGTGGGTCCCAACACGCCGTCTCATGTCCCCTGGACGCTGTCACAACCCCCATGGGCCCGACACCCAGTGCCACGTCCCCTTGGACCCCGTCACCACCCCTGTGGGTCCTGACATCCAGTGCCACATCCTCTGGGACCCTCTCATCACCCCCGGGGGTCCTGACACCCAGTGCCACATCCCCAGGACTGTGTCACCACCCCCCCCACAGGTCCCCTTCCACCCCGGTGTCACATCCCAGTGACCAGGTCACCACCCCCATGGGTCCTCACACCCCGGTGCCACGTCCCAGGGGACCGTGTCACCCTCCCCAGGTGTCCTGCCACCCTAGTGCCCTGTCACCGCCCTCCATCGGTCCCCTGCCGTGCCGGTGCCGCGTCCCCCGGGACCGTGTCACCACGGGGTTGGTGGCCTCACCTCTGCACCTTGCTGGACATCTCGATGGGGCGCCCGATGTTACGGGTCTCCAGGTCGAAGTGGGGGTCGAAGTACTCCTCGGGGGTGATGGCGGTGGGGTTGGTGGGGCTGGCAGCCTGCAGCACGGGCGCCTGCCGTGCGGTGACACCGGCACCGCTCAGCCCTGTCCCCGGGGACCCCACAGACCTCCCTCCCCCGGGGGGGGGGACACATCCCCCCCACCCCGGCCACTCACCCCATTGTGGGTGCCGTGCTGCTGGGCGATGCCCAGGAAGGAGTGGAAGGGGGTCTTGGAGCCTGGTAGGGGAAAGAGAGGGGGGTGCAGGGTGGGCAGGGGGCACCGCACCCCTGTGTCTGCCCGGGATGTCACCCGTCACACCCCGCACGGGGTCCCACGCCTGACGGGTGACACCCTGCAGCCACATGTCCCACGCCTGACACACGTCACACCCAGCACCCATGGTGTCCCACACCTGATGGGTCACAGCCAGCACCCATGGTGTCCCATGCCTGGTGGGTGACACCCCACATGTTGTCCCTCACCTGACGGGTGACACCCAGCACCCACGGTGTCCCAAACCTGATAGGTCACAACCTGCCACGGGCCTCCCACGCCTGATGGGTCACAGCCAGCATCCACCGTGTCCCACATCTGATGGGTGACACCCCTGAGCGGTGTCCCACATCTGATGGGTCACACCCCACATGTTGTCCCATACCTGATGGGTCACACCCAGCACCCACAGTGGTGGGTGACACCCCGCACCCACAGTGTCCCACACCTGATACCCCACACCCAGCACCCACGGTGTCCCACGCCTGATGGGTGACACACCACACGCTGTCCCCACCTGACGGGTGACACCCCACAAGCTGCCCCCCCACCTGACAGGGTGACACCCAGCACCCAGTGTGTCACCCAAGGCCTGACACGTCTCCCACCCGGGAAGGGGGTGGACCTTGCACTAGGGGGCGGGCCTTGCACCAGGAGGGGGGGGGCGTGTCCCTGCTGCGGGCGGGCTCCCTGATTGGCCGACGGGGCTGTCACCTTTGCTGCGTGACTTGTCCTGGTCGGAGAGGTGCTCCGTCCTCGTCTTGGTCACCAGCTCCACGTTGCTGGCGCTGTACACCTGCCGGGGGGGGGGTCAGGATCAGTCCCACCAGCCACCGGGGTGTGTGTGTGTGTGTGTGTCCCTTTTGTCCCCCCCTCCCCTTTCCCCGTGCCCACCTTGGCCTCGTAGCCGCTGACCACCTCCATCTTCTCTGAGCGCCAGCCCCAGATCCCTGACTTGTTCCTGGGGAGGGGAAAAGTGTCACCTCCCCGCCCCGGTGACACGCCACTCGCCCTCTTGCACAAGCATTTCCTTCCCCCGTGCGAGCCCTTGCACGACCTCTTCCCGCTAGGGGTTGTCCCCACCCACCATGCCACGGGCCACCACGTGCCACCCCCTGTCGTCCCCCCTAGCACCCTCCCATGGTGACAGCCCACCGCTCGAAGGCGATGTTCCTGGTGTCGAGGTGCGTGGAGACGATGGGGGACGTCAGCCGCCCGGCCACGTGCTCCTCCGAGGGCTGCATGGCCGCCAGCAGCAGGTCGGGCTCGTGCAGGGCCAGGGCCAGCGTCTCCGTGTAGACCACCTGCTTGTCGTGGTCCACCTCCATCACCACCGCCCCCTCCTCTGCACAAGGTGGGGGGGGACAACGGGTCAGCGCCTGCCACGGCCACCCCGGCACCCACATCTGCCCCAGGGCTGGGGAACCTCACGGCACCCCCATACCCTCAAGCCTGGGGGGTCACTGCATCTCAGGGGTATCTGGGGACCTTGGGGGTCCCTGTAGGGGACTGAGGTCCCTGGTGTGTGTGTGTGGGGGGGGCTGAGGTGGTCCCCAGCACTGCTGGAAAGGGTCCCCAAGGGGTCCTGGTGGGGAACTGGGGGTTCCTACAGGGGACTGAGGTCCTTAGTGTGTGGGGGGGTCTGAAGCTGTCCCCAACATTGCTGGAAGGGGTCCCCAGGGTGTCCCTATAGGGGATTTGAGGTCCTTATGGGGGAGACCTTATAGTGCCCAGGGTCTAGGGGGATCCCCAATGTCACCGGTGGGTCCCTGGGGGTCCCTAGTGTATGTGGGGGTCTGCGGCTGTCCCCAACACTGCTGGAAGAGGTCCCCAGGAGGTCCCTATAGGAGATTTGAGGTCCTTATGGGCGAGAACTTATAGTACCCGGTGTCTAGGGGGATCTCCAAGGTCACCAGTGGGTCATTGGGGGTCCCTGGGGTCTCAGGGGGTCCCTGGGGAGCCAGAGCTGACCTTCTCCCTTGAAGATGTAGCTGCGGCGGCCGCGCTGCCACGTCATGTGCTCGAAGCCCAGCAGCGTGGTGTCAACCCGCAGGCTCTCCCCCCGCTTCCAGACGCGGTAGACGTCGCTGGGGCACACCTTGGAGACCAGTGGCACTGCGGGGACACGTGTCCCATCAGTGACGTGCCACCAGCAAGTTGGGGGGGGGACACACCCACCCCTCCATACCCGCCCCCGGCCCCGCTCACCCCAACTGGTGAACTCCCACTTCATCTCCACGTAGAAGTCGGATGCCTGGAAGAGACAAGGGGGGGGGGGTGTCACGGAGCAGCCGGGGGGCACAATGGGGGGGGGGGGGCGCTGGAGGAGTTGGGGGGTCCCTGTTGGGATCAAAATGGGGTGTCTTGGGGGCAGGAATCCCTCCTGGGGGTCCTGGGTGGGAGGGATCTGGGGGGGGTCCTGGTAGAGGGAGGTCTTGGGTGGTGGCCCAGGGAAAGGTCCAAGGGGAAGGAGCGGGGTTGTGGAGGACATGGGGGTCCTGGGGAAACTTGGGGGGGGGGGGGGTGTCCAGGGGCTCCCTTCTGCCCCCCAACTTGTGGGGTGCCCGCCTGGGATGGGGGTCGTACCCGGCGCAGTTTGCTGAGCAGCTCGGGGATGCCGGCGAGCCGCCGCGTCGCCCGCTGGTAGTCACGGTACTGGAGCACCAGTTGCACCATCTCGGGGTCCCCCGTGCTCACCGCCTCCTGTAGCACTGGGATACCGGCATGGGGGACACACACACACACACACACACAACATGACACCGTCACCCGGGCACTGCCAGGCGCCCCGTGTTGCTGCCACCATCCCTGGTGCCCACCTACCCGTCCAGCCGTTGGCGTTCTCCCGGCCCACGTTGGCGTTGTGCCGCAGCAGCACCCGCACCGACTCCAGGTGGCCCAGGGACACGGCCAGCTCCAGCGGGGTCCGGCCACGGGGGTCCATCAGCTCCACGTCGTGCTGGGGCGGGGGGGGGAGGACGACAGGGAAGGTCACCGCCACCATCCTAGGGGTGTCCCCCACCCCCTGGTCTCTCTCCCCCTCTTGCTCCAGTCCCTGATCCCCCTGTGCCAGTTCCTGGCCCCCCAGGGTGGCCATGCCCAGTGCCCCCCCCCCCCCCAGCTGCCACCCCCCCACTGCCAAGGCCCAGTGGCCCCTGTCCCCCACTGGCCCATGTCCCCTGGTGGTCCCTGTCCCCAGTCCCCTCACCCCTCCAGCCCCCAAGTCCCCCTGTCCCCCAGTCACAGCGTCCCAGTGCCCCCTGCACCATTATACCCCTAGTGCTCCCAGTCCCCTTTTACCTCCGTACCCTGTCCCAGTGCCCCCAGTCCTCCCAGTCACCCAGTCTCCTCTTCTCCCAGTGTCCCCAGTCTCCCTGTACCTTCGGTGCTCCTATCCCAGTGCTCGCAGTACCCCAGTCCCAGTGCTCCCAGTTGCTTCCAGTCCCCTGGTGCTACGGTCCCCTACTATCTCAGTCCCCCCAGTCACCTCCAGTGCTCCCAGTGCCCCCAGTCCACCAGTTCCCAGTGCCGCCAGTATCCCCAGTGCTCCCAGTCCCCTAGTGCTCCCTGTATCCCCAGTCCCCTAGTGCTCCTCATCCTCTAGTGTGTCTAATCTCCCCAGTCCTCCCAGTTCCCTCGTGCTCCCAGTATCCCCAGTCCTCCCAGTGCTCCCCGTCCCCTAGTGCCTCTAATCTCCCCAGTCCTCCCAGTCTCCCCAATCCTCCCCGTGCCTCCAGTTCCCCCCCAGTGTCCCAGTTCCCTGTACCCCCAGCCTCCCCTAATACCCCCAGCGCTCCCAGTCCCCTAGTGCTCCCAGTCTCCCCAATCCTCCCTGTGCCCCCAGTTCCCCCCCAGTGCTCCCAGTCCCCTCGTGCCTCTAATCTCCCCAGTCCTCCCCAGTGCTCCCAGTCTCCCCAACCCTCCCCGTGCCCCCAGTTCCCCCCCAGTGCTCCCAGTTCCCTCGTGCCTCTAATCTCCCCAGTCCTCCCCAGTGCTCCCAGTCTCCCCAATCCTCCCTGTGCCCCCAGTTCCCCCCCAGTGCTCCCAGTCCCCTCGTGCCTCTAATCTCCCCAGTCCTCCCCAGTGCTCCCAGTCTCCCCAACCCTCCCCGTGCCCCCAGTTCCCCCCCAGTGCTCCCAGTCCCCTCGTGCCTCTAATCTCCCCAGTCCTCCCCAGTGCTCCCAGTCTCCCCAACCCTCCCCGTGCCCCCAGTTCCCCCCCAGTGCTCCCAGTCCCCTCGTGCCTCTAATCTCCCAAGTGCTCCCAGTCTCCCCAATCCTCCCCGTGCTCGTCCCCCCCCAGTGCTCCCAGCCCCCCGTACCCCCAGCCTCCCCTAAATACCCCTCCCCTGCTCCCCCGTTTCCCCCTCTCAGACACCCCCCCCCCGCCTTCTCCCGGTGCCCCCGCTGCCCTCCCATCCCAATCCCGTTCCCCCCCCAGCTCCAGTGCCCGGGTCCCCTCCGTTCCCCCCCCCCCCCCCCCCCCCTAATCCTCCCCTTCTCCCCCGCTGCCCGGCGGTGGGTGTCAGCGCCGGTGCCGGTGCCGGTGCCGGTGGCGGCGGCGCCCACCGTTCCGGAGCGCAGGGCGCTGTCCAGCGCCTGGTGCCGGTTGTGCCAGACGAGCCGGTGGAGCGGGAAGGTATCGGCGGGACGGGCCATCCCGCCACCATGTCCCCCCCCCCTTCCCCGGGGCCGCACCGGGAAGCGGGGCGGACGGGCCGCAGCGCCGGGCCTGCCCCGCAATGGCTGCGCGCGGGGGCGGCGGCGGCGGCGGCGGCGGCGGCGCAGCAGCAGCAGCGCGGCGGCGCGGGGCGGGGCCGGCACCGGGCACGGCGGAGGGGGGCACCGGCACCCGGAACCGGTAACGGGCACGGCGGAGGGGAGTACCGGCATCCGGGCACGGCGGGGCACCGGCACCCGGAACCGGCACTGGGAACGGCGGAGGGGAGCACCGGCACCCGGAACCGGCACGGTGGAGGGGGGGGCACCGGAACCCGGGCACCGGCACCGGGTACGGTGGAGGGGGGCACCGGCACCCGGAACAGGCACGGCGGGGCACCGGCACCCGGAACCGGCACCGGGCACTGTGGAGGGGGTACCGGCAACCGGAACACGCACCGGGCACGGTGGAGGGAGGCACCGGCACCCGGAACCGGCACCGGGCACGGCGGGGCACTGACATAGGGAACCGGCAACGGGCACTGGCACTGGGCACGGTGGGGCACCGGATCCAGGGACCGGCACCAGGCACGGTGGGGTACCGGGTCTGCCCCCCGCCGGGGACCCGTTCTCCCTCACCTGCCCCGGTACCGGGGGCTGCCCCTTCCCGCTGTCTCCTGCTGGGTGTCCCTGTGGGCACCAGCACTCCCTTCTCCTTGCATGCCATGGATCCCCGCCCCGCAGTGGGTACCCGGGACCACCGGGCACCCGGGCTTGCTCTCATCCCCATCCCATCCTCATCCCCATCCCATCCTCATCCCCATCCCCATTCTCATCCCCATCCCCATCCCCATTCTCATCCCCATCCCATCCTCATCCCCATCCCATCCTCATCCCCATCCCATCCTCATCCTCATCCCCATCCTCATCCCCATCCCATCCTCATCCCAACCTCATCCTCATCCCCATCCCATCCTCATCCTCATCCCCATCCTCATCCCCATCCCATCCTCATCCCAACCTCATCCTCATCCCCATCCTCATCCCCATCCCATCCTCATCCTCATCCCCATCCTCATCCCCATCCCATCCTCATCCCAACCTCATCCTCATCCCCATCCCATCCTCATCCTCATCCCCATCCTCATCCCCATCCCATCCTCATCCCAACCTCATCCTCATCCCCATCCTCATCCCCATCCCATCCCCATCCCATCCTCATCCCCATCCCATCCTCATCCCAACCTCATCCCCATCCCATCCTCATCCCCATCCCATCCTCATCCCCATCCCCATTCTCATCCCCATCCCATCCTCATCCCAACCTCATCCCCATCCCATCCTCATCCCCACCCCATCCTCATTCTCATCCCCATCCCATCCTCATCCTCATCCCATCCTCATCCCCATCCCATCCTCATCCTCATCCCATCCTCATCCCAACCTCATCCTAATCCCCATCCCATCCTCATCCCCGCCTCATCCCCATCCCCATCCCATCCTCATCCCCATCCCCATCCTCACCCCCATCTCCATCCCCACCCTGTCCCCATCCCCAGCACTTCGGGGGGATCCAAGGTGGGGTGCTGCGGGGTCCCGTGTCCCCACAGTGGGGCTGTCCCCACCGGCCCTATGGCAGGGTGCCTGTTTTGCCCCGTCACCCCCTCATCAGGCTCCGGGGACACCCCCCCCCCGGGGCCCCGCTCCCCAGCCCCAGGCCCTGCCGGGGGGCAGGAATGCCGAAACACCGGCCCGATGCGCCTCACCCCGGACCTGCCACAAGCGGGGTGCTGCCGGCACAGCCCCACAGCAAGGGGACAACCGGGGTCACCCGCGGGGACAGGGCAGCGATGGGGACAGGGCAGCGATGGGGACCCGACCCCCCCGCTGCCACCCCCCCCCAGGACCCCCATCCTGCAGGACACGGGGACAACTCCCACCCGTACCCCAAAGCGTGCCCATGGCGGGGGGCACGCCGGCAGCCCCCCCCTGTGCAGGGGGACAGGGGGCTGGGGCACGCTGTCCCTAAGGGGGGACGGGGACACCTCTGTCATCGTCGTCGTCCCCCCCCCCCCCCCCGCAACGAGGTGGAGCCAGATGCTATTTTTCCAGATTTTTATTATAAAAACTCTTTTTTTTTTTTTTTTTTTTTTTTTTTTTTTTTGGCATTCGCACGTCTCTGCTCATTAAAATCTCATTCACCGACGGCCCCGGCCCTGCCCGGTGCCACCCCCCGCGCCCCCCCCTTCCCCCCCCCCCCCCCCCCAACCCCTGGAGCAGACACACGGAGACCAATATTTACAGATGCTGCCAGGGACCGGGATTGGGGTGGGGGGGGGGGGTGGGGGCAGGGGGTGGGGGGGGGGACACCCTGCCCCTGCACCCACCAGCTGGGGATGGGGGCCAGCGTCACATGAGGCTAATTTGGGGGGTGGGGGGGTGGGTCCCACCTGCTCCTCCCTCCTCCTCGGCCGCCCCTTGCCCCCCCAGCTGGGCACTGCTGCCCCACGGCTCGGGTTGGAGGGGGGGTGGTGGGGGGGGGAGGAGGCAGGTGGGGGCAGAGGCACATCCAGGGGGGGCGCAGGGGACCCATGGCACAGTATTTACAGGGGGTCCCCCCCCCATGGCACACACACGCACACACACACACACATACACACACACCCCCCAAGGACTTGGCACCCACACGACGGGCACAGCTGAGCCGGGACACGCCGGCTCCCGGGGGGGGGGGAATGGGGGGGTGGTGGGCAAAGGCTACGGGTGAGATGAGTTGGCCAGTTCCCTGCCCGGCCAGAGCTGGGCACTCACTTGCCCCATTTTTGGCACACGCAGCGGTGGCGAAGCGGGTGGGCAACGGAGAGAGGGACGGTGGTGGTGGGGGGCCACGGGGGCTACCTTCATCTTAGCCGGAGAGTTCGTAGAGGATTTTGGGGGGGGTGGGGGGGGGGCTGTGGGTGGCAGAGGGGGGTGGGACACACAGACACACACACACACCGGGCGAGAGGTGGGATGGGACGGCGACTCCGCAGCCGTGCCCGCTCCGCAACCGGTGGGTGACAGCGACGCCGGGCACCCTCCCGGCCCGGGGAGAAATGGCGGGTGGCGGGGGGGGGGGGGGGGACGGGACGGACACACACGATGACGACACACACACACACACACAACGAAAAGGAGCGGGGACACGCGGGAACCCAACCCAATAAATTAGAGGCGGGGTGGGAAGTTTTGGGGTAGGGGGGAGGGAGAGGAAAGAGGGGTGCGCGGGGGTGGGGGCCCCGGGGTGAGGGAGGGGGGGTGAAGGGGGGGGGGGGGGGTGTCAGAGCCCGTTGGCGGAGCGTTGGATGAACGGCACTTTGCTGAGCTCCACCACAGGCGAGCGGGGCTTGTTCTGCATCCGCGGCACCCGCTGCAGCAGCTGCTGGGCCTGGCGCTGGGCGTCCCGCAGCTCCTTCCGCCACTGCACCAGCTCGGGGTCGCTCTGCGTGGGGCAGGGGCACGGGGTCAGGATGGGGCTCCCCCCCCCCACCCCACCCCCCCCCCCGGGGGGGGGACACACACGACACAACACACGACACCAGGATGGCGGGGTACGGGGTGGCCCAGGGGCTCCTCCAAGGTGCCCAAAACTCTGGGGTCGCCCCAAACTTTTTGAGTAGTCGTGCCCCAGGATGGCTACATGTACAGGGCTAGTGGCCAGAAGCTGGCAGGAGGGAGTTAGTGCCCGGTAGGGGATGGCTAGTGACAGCCTGGAGGTGGCTACCACCCAGCAGAGGGGACGGCTAGCAGCTAGCAGGAGGTGGCTAGACCCCAGCAAAGTTTGGTTTGGGGCTAGAGCCCAGCAACGTCGCTCCAAACAGGAGCGACTGGCACCCAGGGGAGATGGCCAGTGAGGGGCAGGAGGTGGCTACCACCCAGCAGAGGGGACGGCTAGCAGCTAGCAGAGCTGGCTAGACCCCAGCAAAGTTTAGTTTGGCTACCACCCAGCAGAGGGGACGGCTAGCAGCTAGCAGGAGGTGGCTAGACCCCAGCAAAGTTTGGTTTGGGGCTAGAGCCCAGCAACGTCGCTCCACACAGGAGCGACTGGCACCCAGGGGAGATGGCCAGTGAGGGGCAGGAGGTGGCTACCACCCAGCAGAGGGGACGGCTAGCAGCTAGCAGGAGGTGGCTAGACCCCAGCAAAGTTTGGTTTGGGGCTAGAGCCCAGCAACGTCGCTCCAAACAGGAGCGACTGGCACCCAGGGGAGATGGTCAGCGAGGGGCAGGAGGTGGCTACCACCCAGCAGAGGGGATGGCTAGCAGCTAGCAGGAGGTGGCTAGACCCCAGCAAAGTTTGGTTTGGGGCTAGAGCCCAGCAACGTCGCTCCAAACAGGAGCAACTGGCACCCAGGGGAGATGGCCAGTGAGGGGCAGGAGGTGGCTACCACCCAGCAGAGGGGATGGCTAGCAGCTAGCAGGAAGTGGCTAGACCCCAGCAAAGTTTGGTTTGGGGCTAGAGCCCAGCAACGTCGCTCCAAACAGGAGCGACTGGCACCCAGGGGAGATGGCCAGTGAGGGGCAGGAGGTGGCTACCACCCAGCAGAGGGGATGGCTAGCAGCTAGCAGGAGGTGGCTAGACCCCAGCAAAGTTTGGTTTGGGGCTAGAGCCCAGCAACGTCGCTCCCAACAGGAGCGACTGGCACCCAGGGGAGATGGCCAGTGAGGGGCAGGAGGTGGCTACCACCCAGCAGAGGGGACGGCTAGCAGCTAGCAGGAGGTGGCTAGACCCCAGCAAAGTTTGGTTTGGGGCTAGAGCCCAGCAACGTCGCTCCCAACAGGAGCGACTGGCACCCAGGGGAGATGGTCAGCAAGGGGCAGGAGGTGGCTAGCGCCTGGCAAGGGTGGCCGGTGACCCCAGGGGGATGGTGGCCAGCCCCGGGGTGTGACCCGGGGCACACTCACATCACACTGCAGCACGAACTGCTTGCCGCCGCGGATGCGGAGCAGGATGCACTTGCGCTCCTTCACCTGCGTCTCCTCCACCGAGTCGATCTCCTCCATGGTGAGCAGGGACTGCTGGGGGGACAGGCTCAGCCCGGCCCTCGCCCCCACACCTCCGTGTGTCCCCCCAGACCCCCCCAAAAGTGTCCCCCTACCCCTTTTAGTGCCACATCTGCTTGTGCACACCCCTCGCCCCCCATGCCTGGCCCACCCCGATAGCCACCGGTACCAGGGTGCGCCCGCTGAGCGCCGTGCTCACCTTGTGTCCCCTCCCCGAGCACCGTGCTCACCCCGCGTCGCCCCGTGTCACGTCCGTCCCCCACCCCCGGCTCCTCGCCCGTTCTTACCGGCGACTCGCCCTCCCCGCGCCACTCCAGGCGGTTGGGGAAGAGGTAGAAGTAGCGGCGTTGCCACTGCGTCAGGAAGGGGTTGCCCAGCTTGGCCATGTAGCCGTGCATGATGCAGTCCTTGCCCATGGCGTACTCTGCGCCCACCACAGCGGGGAGAGGCAGGGTCAGCCCAGGGGTGGGGGGGGGGGGGGGGCCGGGCAGAGTTGAGGAGGGGTGTCAGGGTGGGGGGACGGGACCACCCGGCTCCCACTCACCCTCCTCGTGGCCCAACTGCTTGTTCTTGGCCTTCTTGCGAGCCTCCAGCTTGTCGGTGTCGGCGTTGACGGCTTCGAAGACGGTCTCCGTCACCTCCTGCTGCCACCGCTCGGAGATGGTGAGCGGGAAGTTGCGGTAGAGCTCCTGGTCACTCTCCAGTAGCTGGGGGGGAAGCATTGGTGGGTCAGGGGGGGGGCTAATGCCACCTCAACGCCCCCCCCCCCGCCCCCCCGCCGGCCCCCTCCACGCTCAGCCCCTCTGCCCCCTCGATACCTTGATGCCCTTCGTGTCCTCCTCATCGAAGGAGCCGATGTCGAAGGCGTCAGCCGCATTCACCTCGCCGCGGGGCGGGATGAGGGGCGGCGGGTACTGCGGGCAGGAGAGGGGGTTTAGAGGGGGTGGTCGCCCGTGCACCCCTCCCCCCCCCCCCCCTTTCCCACCCCTTCCCGGGCATCGTGCCCCTCACCTTCTGCAGGAAAACCATCTGCCAGTCCAGGCCCTTGAAGAAGGGCTCCTCCTTCACCTCCTGAGCCCTGGGGAGCGAGGGGAGTGAGCGCTGCAGGGGCCGGGCTGCTGCATCAGCGCACCCTCCGTCCCTGCCCTGCCTCCTGCCCCAGCCCCGGTGCCCGCCGTGCCCACCGGGACTCGGCCCCGGTGCCCGCCGGGGACTCACCCGCGCCCCATGCAGCCCAGCCGCCGGTTGACGTCTCGCTGCAGCAGCCCCTCGAGCAGGGAGCGCAGCTCGGGGGAGAAGGAGTCCGGCAGCTCCACGGCCTGCGGGGAGAAGGGCACGGTGGCTGCCACCGAGGGGACACGAGCACCAAGGGACACGCGTGCACGGGGACAGGGACGCGCACACACGTGCACAGACACACACAGAGACGTGCAGGCACTTAGACGTGAACCAGAGGACACTACACGCATGCAATGTGCATGTGTACACCGTCACATACAAGCACATACACAGATGCATGTGCGCACACACGTGCACAGCGGTTCACACGTGTAAATACCACACAGATGTGTGCATAGACACACAGAGACGTGCAGGCACTTACACGCGCACCAGAGGACACTACATGCGTGCAATGTGCATGTGCACACCTAGCCACATGCGAGCACATACACATGAATGTGTGTGCACACATGTGCACGGCGACTCACATGTGTAAACACCACACAGACGCGTGCATAGACACACAGAGACGTGCAGGCACTTACACGTGCACCAGAGCACACTACACGCATGCAACGTGTGTGTGCACACTGTCACATATAAGCACATACACACAGATGCGTGTGCGCACACGCATGTACAGCAGCTCACATGTGTAAACACCACACAGGCGTGTGCACGGACACCACACAGACACTGCAAACACCGCGTGTAATGTAAGCCCCCCCCGTGTGCGTGACCACACACCCACATGTCATTCTGCACACGCATGTGCACACACACGTAGAGATGGGCATGAACACACACTCCGGGCACTGCTCCCCATCAAGGACCAGCTTTCCCTGAACCCTGCCCCCCCCAACACCCCGTGTATCCCCCCCAGCCCCCACCAGCACATGGTGGGGGCAGGGGGGGCACAGCAGTAGAGGGGTGCCTGTGCCCTGCCCTGGGCAAAAAACAGGGTGCCCCAACTCACCATGGTGAGGGTCATACGGTCGATCTCGTGCTTGTCCTTCGTCTTGTGCTGCCGAAAGGGGCTGTGCCTGCAGCCGGGAGGGGAGAAGGGAATCTCAGTGGTGCCCCCCCTGGCCCCGTGCCCCTCTGTACCCCCCCCCGCCCAAGTGCCCCACGTGCGCAGGCTCACCCCCGGAGCAGTTTGAAGAGCATGCAGCCCAGCGAGAACCAGTCGGCGCTGCTGTCGTACGCCACTCCTTTCTGCAGCACCTCCGGAGCCATGTACCCGTGCGTGCCCCTGTGGGGAGGAAGAGGGGTGGGGGGGGCACAGAGGAGGGGGGGTCAGAAGCCATGTCAGGCAGGCGGGCAGGGGCAGGCAGGGGCGCGGGCGCACTCACACGCTGGCATGGGGCTTCTTTTTGGAGAAGTCGCAAGCCAAGCCCAGGTCTGAGATGCGGACGTGCCCAAACTCGTCCAGGAGGATGTTTGCCGGCTGCCAAGACAGCGTGCCACCCCTGAGCCCGAGGGTTGCCCGTGGGCACTGGGTGGGCAGCGAGGCTGGGGGTGCCCACATGGGTCAGGTTGGGGTGATCTGTGGGATTTGGGGGTATCCGTGGGTCTGGGAAGTGCCGGGGGAGTCTGTGGGTGCCCCCCTGAGGTCTCAGGATGCCTGTGGGGTCCCAAGGGTGCCCGTGGTGTCTGGGGGTGCCATCTGGGGGGCTGCCCAGGGGGTCTGAGGGTCCTGCAGGGTCAGGGGTGCCCATGGGATCTGGGGGCGCCCTCTGGAGGGGTGCCCACAGGGTCTGAGGGTTCCTGCAGGGTTGGGGGTACCCTGAGGACCTGGGGGTGCCCCCTGGGGGGCTGCCCACGGGGTCTGAGTGTTCCTGCAAGGTTGAGGTGCCCAGGGGATCTGGGGGTGCCCACAGGGTCTGAGGGTTCCTGCAGGGTTGGGGGTACCCCGAGGACCTGGGGGTGCCCTCTGGGGGGCTGCCCACAGGGTCTGAGTGTTCCTGCAGGGTCAGGGTGCTCAGGGGATCTGGGGGTGCCCTCTGGGCTTGGGGAGTGCCCATGGGGTCTGAGGGGTCCTGCAGGATCTGTGGGTGCCCACAGGGTCCTGGGGAGAGTTTCTACAGGGCCTGGGGGTGCCAATGGGGACTTGAAGGGTCGGTGGGTGCCCGTGGGGGTGTGGGTGCTCGGTGTGTCCGTGGGGACAGTCACCTTGAGGTCACGGTACACCACGAAGCGGCTGTGCATGTGCTCCAGCCCCAGGATGATCTCAGCTGCGTAGAACCTCATCTCCGTCTCCGAGAAGACGCCGTGCTGGGACAGGTGATAATGCAGGTCTCCCCCTGCGGTGACAGGGACCAGCTGTCACCCTGGCACTGCCCTCCGCGCCCCAGGGATGGCGTGGGCAGGGGGCTTTGAGCCTGTGGCTTGGGCTAGCCGTGGCCCTGGGGCCAGGGAACAGCCACGGGCTCCCTTGGGACTCACCGTTCATGAGGTCAAGGATGAAGCTGAGCTTGTCGGGTGTGTGGAAGGCGTACGACATGCACACGATGAACGGGCAGTCCTGGCAGGAGAGATGGGGTCACACAGTGCCAACGGTGCCCCGGGAACACCCTCCCTCGCCCGTGCTACAGCTGGTAACTGGGGTGCCAGCCCTGCCCCACTGCCCGTGTCCCCTCACCCCGGTGCTGACGAGGGACAACATGATGCGCTCGTTGAGGGCCAGGGTCTCACCCTGCTTCATCTTGATGCGTTTCTTGTCCAAACACTTCATGGCGTACCTGGGGGCAAAGAGTCCCTTACAGGGTCCTGCTGCTGCCTCGGTGACACGTCCCTCCGGTGTCACCGCCACGTCCCTGCCCTGCCCACGGTCCCACCAACCGCAGCCACGCCGTGGCGTCCCTCCACCACCAGCACCCACGGCCACATCACCGTATCCAGCTACCACCCACGGCCATGACGTCCCTGTATCCCCCAGAGACCTGTAGCCATGGCAATCCTTCCGCAACCCCCTAAACATCTGTCGCCACGGCAACACCCACTGCAGCTGCCCTCGGGACCACCACCACAGCCCCAGCACCCCCAAAACGGCACACGGATCCCTCCAGCCCCCCCACGATGGAGCGTCCCCCTGTTACATCTTGCCCGTATCCGCTTTCCGGCAGCCGTAGACCTCCCCGAAACCACCGCGGCCGATGATTCGGTGAACACTGAAGTCGTTCATGGTGAGCTGGAAGGGGAGGAGAAGGAGGTGGGGGGTGAGCCTGTCCTGTACCAAGAGGTGCGTGTGTCTGTGGTTCGGGGGGCGGGGGGGAACCCACACCCTGCCTCAGTTTCCCCCAGATGAGGAGCACGGAGGATGCTCCACGTGTCCCCGCGAGCGTGGGCAGGTGTGGGAGAGCCCCTGGGGGTGTGCCAGGGTGCCCGTGCCAGCCCTCGTGAGCCCTGGGGCAGCAGCCTTGTCACTTTGCCCACATTCCCCCTCCCTGGAAGTGCCCGGGGTACCCCCGAGGCGCAGGGGTCCCTGCTCACATGGATGTTCAGCTCCACGTTCTTCCACTGGCAGAACCGCGTGAACTTGTCACTGCAACGAAGCACAGAGAGGGCAAGAGTGGAGCCCCTGGAGAGACCCCCCCAACAAGACCCATCTCAGGGCAGAAGGGCCCCTTGGACTCGTCTGGAGACAGGCAGCACCCCCCGGGACCCCCGTCTGGGAACAGAGAGACCCTGGGCCAGACCTGGGGATGAGAAGAGCCCCCTGAGTCCCTGGTCTGGAGACAAACACCCCTGGAGCTCCTATCTAAGGAGGGACCCCTGGCCCCTCCTCTGGGCCGGGAGACCCTGGTCCCCAGTGGGATGGGACACTCCGATTCGCATGGGACTGTCCCCCATCTCACCTCTCGATGAATTTCTGGAAGATGCCCCCACGCAGGTTCTGGCAGATCTCCTCAATGTAGGGCTGGGGGGACACGGGGCTCAGTACTGGGTCCCCAGGGACACCCAGGTCACCCCCACCCCTCAGGTTTGATCACTACGTTACGTCCCCCCCACCCTTGGGATTTCACATATCCCTGCACTGTCACCCTGTTACTGCCAGGCCCTTGGGGATGCTTCTGCCACCCAGGGGCACCTGCGTCTCTGGGGACCCCAACATCACCACCCCTGTGGACCCCACTGTCATCCCAAGTCACCTCTACATCTGGGGTCCCAATCACCACCCTCTGCTGGGCCCCCCTGTTACCTCCAGCCCCCAGCCTCCTGACTGCCACGCCATGGGGACCCTCAGCAATCCCCCCCACTCCCAACCTGCTGAGGACCCCCTCACCATCCCTTGGGGTCCCCATACCTTCTGGGACATCCCACCATCTCCAGGGGCCTCTGTCACCACCCTCTCACCAGCCCCTCATAAGGATTAACCCTCCGAGTACCAGAGGTGGCAGGAACCCCCTCTCTGTCCCAGGTGATGCCCACCTGGAAGAGGTCAGGGGGCACCTGCTTCTTGCTCAGGCGGCTCTGGACATGCTCCGTGGCACTCTTGGAGAAGGGCTGTGAGGCAAGACAGGACCGTGTCACCCTGGGCAGAAGGGACAGGGGGCAGAGGGGCAAGGCCTGCAGAGCACAGCACTCACATGGGAGCAGGCCAGCAGCTCCTTCATGATGTAATGGTCAAAGATGTGGCGGCTCCGGGCGGTTCGTTCTTCCTCCGAGTCCAGCTTCTCGTACTTCTTGATCTGGCAAGGGCACAGCACCCATGGCACGAGGGCACAAAGCCCCCAGGATTGTGCCAACACGGGGCTGGGCAGCCCCTGGGAACTGGTACACCAAGAACCACAGCCCCAGCCCCTCTGGGTACCACGTCCCATGGGCACCCGATGGTTATCACCTCCAGGTCCCCTGGGCACCGTGTCCCTTGGGTCCTCTGCGTGCTCTTGGTACCGTGTCTGTGGGTACTGTAGGTACCCAAATCCCACCCTCAGCCCCCCTCGTGACCATGGGGGTCCATCCAGATGGGTCCCCCCATCTCACCTCCTCATAAAACTCCATCAGGGGTTTGGCCTCCTCTGCCTGGTTAAAGGCGAAGTCCCGGAAGAGCAGGTACCCTGGCAGGGACAGAGCCATGGCGTGAGAGGTGTCTGCCTCCCAGAGCAGCAGCGTGTGCCCCATAGCCCAGGCTAAGGGGGACAGGGATGTCCCCTGGGCCTGCCTGTCCCCACAGCCACCCCCATGCCAGGCTTGGGGAAGAGGAAGTGCCAAGCTGGAGTCTGGCCAGGGTTTGGCAGTAAGGCAAGAACATGGGCTGGCACGGGGAGGAGCAGTGCTATAGGGCACTATGGGGCAGGGGTGCAGTGGGGTAGCGAGGAGGTCAGTGCAGTGGGGCAGTAATGGGGCAGGGGCACAGGCGGGCACTGTGGAACAGGCTGCCGTGGGGCGGACGTGCCCGGAAACCGCCAGAGCCGGCAGGAGGAAGTGAGAGGCGCTTCCTGCCCCGGACGGTTAGCGCCGACGCTGGGGGAAGTGACAGGGCGGGGGGACACGGGGTGGGGGACGTGGCGCAGGGGCTTGTGCCACGCTTGTGCCCCCGGGCACTTCTGCCCAGCCCAGCCCCACAGCCCCCTCGTTCCTCCAGGCCATGCCAGGGGCAGAGGGGAATGGCCACGGCCACTACCGCTGTCACCAATCCAGCCCTACAGCCCACCCATGCCTGCCCCGTGTTTGTGGGTGCCTATCCACGTGCCCTCCCTTGTGCCCCCCGTGTCACCCACAGCCCCTGTGTCCCCAGCTCACCGATCTTCTGCGTGAAGATCTTGTCGAACGTCACCTCTCCCCGGTCCTCCAGGTACTTCTGCATGACGCTGCGGATGCTGGGGAGACACCGGAGGGGCTCAGCACCCCGCCTGCCCCATGCTGGGGCAGACCTCTGCCCCTGACACCCCCCGTGCACCCCCATGCCTGCCCCGCACCCACCATACCCCTCTTCTCCAGTGTCCCCAAGCCCTGTTGGCGCGTGTGTCCTCCCATCTTGTGTGTCCCCCCAAGTGTGACACGTTGCTGGGCCCCGGTAGGGTCAAGCACAGGGTGCCCCATGCACTGGGGTCCAAGGGAAGTTGGGAAGGGGGGTACCCCCCAGAAAATCCTCCCTGGTGCACGGTGTGCTGTGCTGCTGCATGCCACGCTGTGCTCTGTGTGTGTGTGTGTGCGCGCCGGGTGTGCAAAGGGAAGTTGTGGAGCGGGTTGTGTGGGCAGGCGGGGGTGTGCGCACGAGAGCGGCACGGGTGTGGGGGCGGCGTGCGCGGCGGGGAACACCACAACGTGGCGTTTGTGGGGGGTGTGTGTGTGTGTGCACACGTGCACAGGGATGGCAGGGTGTGCCAGCTGAGCCCCTGTGTGCGACGCACACGGCGTGTGCACGTGTGACCACACAGAATCACAGGAAGGGTTTGGGTGGGAAGAGACCTTCAAGATCATCCAGTTCCATGATGGGGGGGACACCTCCCACCCAGAGCAGGTTGCTCCAAGCCCCCTCCAACCTGGCCTTGAACCCCTCCAGGGATGGGGCAGCCACAGCTTCTCTGGGCAACCTGGGCCAGGGTCTCACCACCCTCACAGCAAAGAAGTTCTTCCCCACATCTCATCTCCATCTCCCCTCTTTCAGTGTCAAACCCTTCCCCCTCCTCCTATAGCTCCCCTCCCTCATCCAGAGTCCCTCCCCAGCTTTCCTGGAGCCCCTTGAGGGACTGGAAGGGGCTACAGGTGTGTGTTTGTGCGACCACACGTGTGTGTGTGTGTGTGTGCAAGCAGCCCCCCCTCCCAGCACCCTGCCCGTGTGCGCACACACACACACACAGAGACACGGGTGCACCGGGATGGCGTCTGGCTGCACACCGGCGACGGGCACGGTTGGGTGTGACAGTCTACCGGGGAGGGCGTGTGTCCGCGGGCTGTGTACACATGTGTGTGAGCACACGCCTCTGCCGTGCCGGGGGAGCCGGGGCCGCGGTAACGGGGGCCGGGCCGCCACCGGGCGTGGGGAGGGGTCCGCGGCGGCGGGGCCTCACCTGGGCTCGGGCAGGAGGATCCTCTTGCTGGCGCGGGCGGCGGGCGCGGCGCGGCTCTTCTCCATGGCCATCAGGTAACTCACGTCCGCCAGCACCGCCTCCAGGTCCGCCATCTTGAGCCGAGCCCCGCCGCCGGCTCCCGCCGGGCCCCACCGCCGCCGGACCGGACCCGACCCGACCCGACCCGACCCGACCCGCCGCCGGACCCGGAACCGGATCCGGAACCGGGACCCGGAACCGGAACCGTGGGCGGACCCGGAATGGACGGCGGCGGGGACGGCCCCGGCCCCGGCCCAGGCGGCGGCGCGGCCTCAGCGGCGGGGGGCCATGGCGGAGGGTTAGGGGGGGGCGGCCTGAGGGGAGCGCGTGCCCGTGCGCGTGTCCCCGCGCGCGTGTCCGTGCGTGACAGGCGGCGCTGCCGCCCCGGGGCGGGGCCGCAGGGGCGGGGGGGCGGGGCCTGAGGGGGGACGCCCCGCCCATCTCCCCGCCCACGTGGGCGTGGCCGCGACAGCGGCGGGTGCGAGTGGGGGACACCCCGGGTGGGTGACGGCGCGTGTGTGTGTGTGACTGTGTCTGACGCCGTGTGTGGGACACGGGGGGGGTGTGTGTGACAGTGTGTGTGACACCAGGAGTTTGCACCGGGTGGGTGACACTGGGGGTGTGTGGGTGACACCGGGTGTGTGACGCCATGGGTGTGTGTGACGCCATGGGTGTATGTGACTCTGGGTGTGGGACACGGTGTGTGGGACACTGGGGGTGTGTGTGTGACACCGGGTGTGACACTGTGTGTGTGACTCTGGGTGTATGTGGCACCGTGGGTGTGCGTGACACAGTGTGCGTGACGCCATGTGTGCGTGTGACACCAGGTGTTTGCACCAGGTGGGTGACACCGGGTGTGTGTGTGTGACACTGGGTGTGACGCTGTGTATGTGACTGGGTGTGTGACACCAGCTGTGTGACACCATGGGTGTATGTGACACCGGCTGTGACACTGTATGTGTGACTCTGGGTGTATGTGACACCGTGGGTATGCGTGACACAGTGTGTGTGACACTGGATGTGTGACACCATGTGTGTATGTGACACCAGGTGTTTGCACCAGGTGGGTGACACTGGGAGTGTGTGTGTGACACCAGGTGTTTGCACTGGGTGTGCTTGACACCGGGTGTGGGACACTGTGGGGGTGTGGCACCGGGTGTGGGACACTGGGTGTGTGGTGTGTGTGTGACACCATGGGTGTGTGTGACTCTGTGGGTGTGTGACACTGTATGTGTGTGTGTGACGCTGTGTATTACACCATGGTGGTGTGGGACACTGTAGGTGTGTGTGACACCATGGGTGTATGACACCAAATGTGGCACTCTACGTGTCACATTGTGTGTGAGACACTGGCTGTGACCACGGATGACAGTGCGTGTGGCACCGTGCAGCACCACCCATGTCTGTGTATGTACACATGTGTGACCACGTGTGTGTGACGCCGTGTGACAAGACATGTGGGTGACCCTCCGGTGGATGGGGATGAGCCACGGAGGGGGCAGCTGTGCCTTTGTCCCCCCTTGGAGGAGGACGTGCACCCACGGGCGAGCCTGGCCTTGTCACCCTCAATGTCACCTCGTTGGCCAGCCCTGGAGGAGCTACAGGTGATGGGGACATGGGGACAGTTGCCACCACCACCCCCAAGAGATGACAGGGACATGGGGACAGTTGCCACCGCCCCCTATAGATGATGGGGACATGGGGACAGCTGCCACCACCAACCCCTAGGAGATGATAGGGACATGGGGACAGCTGCCACCACCAACCCACAGAAGATGATGGGGACATGGGGACAGCTGCCATCACCACCACCCCCTAGGAGATGATGGGGACATGGGGACAGCTGCCATCACCACCACCCCCTAGGAGACGATGGGGACATGGGGACAGCTGCCATCACCACCACTCCCTAAGAGATGATGGGGACAGCTGCCACCACCCCCAGGAGACGATGGGGACATGGGGACAGCTGCCACCACCAACCCGCAGAAGATGATGGGGACATGGGGACAGCTGCCACCACCACCACCCCCTAGGAGATGATGGGGACAGCTGCCACCACCCCCAGGAGACGATGGGGACATGGGGACAGCTGCCACCACCACCACCCCTAGGAGATGATGGGGACATGGGGACAGCTGCCATCACCACCACCCCCTAGGAGATGATGGGGACAGCTGCCACCACCCCTAGGAGACGATGGGGACATGGGGACAGCTGCCACCACCACCACCCCTAGGAGATGATGGGGACATGGGGACAGCTGCCACCACCACCACTCCCTAGGAGATGATGGGGACAGCTGCCACCACCCCCAGGAGACGATGGGGACATGGGGACAGCTGCCAGCCCACGGTGTGGGTGGGTGGGTGGCAGAGGAACCCCCAGTGCTGGGGACACACACACACACACAAAGGGGATGTCCCCAAGGTCCCCTGTCCCTGTCCCCTCCTCTTCCCTCGCAGCCAGCCAACGGGCAGAGCCCAGACGCAGCATTTTGGGTTTTGGTTTTTTTTTTTTTTCTTTAAATCTTTGCTTTTTTTGATTGTTTTTTGATTTTTTTTTTTTTATTCCAAAAAAAATCCACCCCCAAGAAACAAAATATTTCCCTTCAGGGGGTGGGATCTCCCCCCCCCCCCCCCCCCCGTGTGTGTGTCCCCCCCTCACCCCCAACATCCCTCCTCTCTAAAAACCAGTATCCGAGAATGCTTAGAAAAGGGAAAAAAAAATTAAAAAAAAATTAAAAAAAAAGGAAAATAATTAAAATTGTCATTAGCTCCCATCTCCTCCCCCCCCCCTTCAGCCAAGGACACTCCCCCCCCCCCCCCAACGGCCCCCCCCCGAACCAACTGAGAGAGCGCAAGACTTGGTTTGCTTTTTACCCTTAATGCTTACATTTAATTTTAAAGCACAAACATCAGAGATGGACTCTAAATCGCCAACAAAAAAATATATATTTACAATATTTCTCCAAGGTGGAAGGGAAGGAAGAAAAAGGGAGGGGAGGGGGGAGGTCGGGGGGGGGGGGGGGGGGGGGGGCGCAAATCGAAACGAAACAACAACAACAAAAAAAAACAAACCAAAAACAAAAAAAAAACCAAAAAAAAAACCAAAACGCAACCAAATCCTTAAACGATTGTGACTTTTCCTGCGGGAGTTGCCGTTAGGGAGCGAAGTTTTTGGGGTGGTTTTTAAATCACTAAGTGATTATTATTATTTTTTTTTTAATATATATAATCTTCTTCTTTTTTTTTTTTTGTTTCTTTTTTTTTTGTTTTTTTTTATTTTTTGTTTGTTTTTTCCTTCTCCTTAATTCCTCGTGGATTTTCACCCCCTTGCCCACCGATGGGGGAGGCGGGGGGGGGGGGGGGGGGAAGGGTAGGGGTGTGTGTGTGTGTGTGTGTGTGTGTGTGTGACGTGCCGAGGGTGACACGCCGGGAGTCTCTGCGGCCTGGGGTGGGGACACAAGTGACACAAACGCAGAGGGGAGGGCTTGGTTGACCCCCCTCCTCCCCTCCCCAAAACTCTTCCCCCGATTTTTCTTTTTCCTTGCGAAACTCAAAAAAAAAAAAAAATAAAAAAAATATAAAAAAATAATAATAAAAATCAATCCAAAGGAAAAAGAAAAAAAAAAAAAAAATAAAAGCTTCCCCATTCTTCCGACGTCTTTTCCCGGGAGCCGTGGCCACCAGAGACTAAGGCAGGTGGCCCCCGCTCCGCTTTTCCGCTTGCCCCGGGGGGGGGTGGGTGTCTGGGGGGGATGGGGGGGGTGGCTTTTCCTGCTCAAAGCCCTTGTCCCGAGAGCCGTGGCCACTGTCCCCTCCTGTGTCCCCTGTGTGTCATCCCCCCCCCCCCCCGGCGGCCACCAGCCCCCGGGCAGAAGGGTGAAGGGGAGTTTGGGGGGGGGGGGGGGGGGGACACGGCTCTCCTCCCTTATTGCTTCTGAAGCAGCCGGGGTGGGGTTGGGGGGAGCAGGGGGGGGGGGGCGGCACGGGGACACCCACCCCCCCCCCCCATCCTCTATGGGGGGGCTGGGGACGGGTGGCACTGGCGGGGGTGAGGGGAGGAGGTGACAGACTGGTTTGTGCTATCTGTAGGTGCTGCCGGGGGGGGGGGGACGGGGACCCGAGGCTGGGGAGAACGGAGGGGGGGGGGGGGGTCCTGACACCGGGGCTGGGGGGGGGGGGGGGAAGAGATGGGGAGCGGAGGGACAGGGAGGGAAATAAAATAGTGACCCAAAAAGAAGATTCCAACCTTTTTTTTTTTTTTCTTTCCTTTTTTTTTTTTTTAGGTTTTTTTTCTTTTTTTAGTTTTTTTTTCCCCTTTTGTTTGTTTTTTTTTTTCCTTTTTTTTTTTTCCTTTTTTTTCCTTTTTTTTTTTTTTTTTTTTTAAAGTGCAAAAAGCTCTCCGCTGCCTTAGAGAGAGGTTCTTTGGACCGACCATTCATTGCAAAGGAAAAACGGCAGCTAAAAAAAGGGGGGGGGGGGGGGGGGTTGGAGGGGGTTGTGTGAGGTTGGGGGGGGGGGGGGGGCGAGAAGTAGAATTTGGGGGGGGGGGGGAGAAAAAAAAAAAAAAAAAAAAAAAAGGAGAGGACAACGCAGTGGGGCACTTGTGCCAGTTCGGTCCCAGGCCACAGAGAAGCCCCCCCCCCCCCCCCCCCCGACTCCTCCCCACCCCGAGTGCTTCATGATGCCGGGCTGTGGGCAGGGAGGAAGAGGAGGCAGCTCCTGTGTGTGTGTGTGTGTCCCCCCCCACCTCCCGTTCCCCCCCCCAGCCCGCCCCGTGCGCTCACTCACCCCCGGCTGATGTTTTTTCCGAGTCCTCCCTGAGCTCTGATGGACCCGTGGTCACTCCCGGCCCCCGGCTGTCACCTCTGTGCGGGGCTGCGTGGGGACAGATGAAGGACCTACCCTCCCCTGCCCCCCCAAGAGTGGAAGAGCATTGTGTCCGTCCGCCCGTGTGTCCCCCCCCCCCCCCCGGCAGGGGGAGAATGGGCTATAAAGCCCCCGTTCCTGGCCAGCGTGAGGCTGGAGAACCCGTGACACCCTGCCCTCCAGCCTGAAAAGATGCAGGAGAGCGGTGGGAGAAAGTGGTGGTGGGGGGGGCTCCATCGCAGCCTCCCCCCTCGGATGAGGGAAACCATGGCGGGGGGGGGGGGGGTGAGGGGGGGCGAGTGACAAGCTGGTGGTGGCACAGATTTGGGAGGGGACACACACACACACACGCGTTTTGTTCCAGCTCTGCTCCCGCTTCCTTGGAGAGACCTTGACCCTCGAGCTTTGTGCTAACGGGGAAGTGACAAGTGTTTTCACGGCAAGGAGACGACGGGGAGGAGGGGAAAAGCTGGGGGGCGGCGAGGGGAGGGGGGGGACAGGAAAGAGGGCACCCCATTTTTCTCCGCACAGAGATCTCTATTACAAGCTCCGCCTGGGAAGCGGCCACCAGCCTGCGGGCCCAGGCTCCTTGCCATTTGCCCGTTCCTCCTCTGGTACTGGCCAGCCTGGCGGGACATCTCCATCGGCAGAAGTCCCGGGGGAGGAGGAGGAGGAGGAGGAGGAGGAGGAGGAGGAAGGAGAGGAGGAGGAAGGACGGTGGAGCGAGGCCAGCGGTAGCCCCTGTCCTGCCGAATCAGGTGGGTGGGACGCGGCAGGACGCAGAGGGCGAGGTGGGGAACGTTGGAGGAACGGTTCTCCGAGAGGGGTGGGATGGGCTCTTTTCCTTCTCCTCAGTCTGCCCCGGGGAGGGTCTCTAGCTGATTTTTTGGATCAGCTTCTCATCGGACAGGCAGTAGAGGCTGTTGATGGACAGGTCCGAGATGAAGTGCTCGCAGGCTTTGCGGGTGATCTGTTTGCAACCTCGCAGGTCGATGAGGGTGACGTTGGAGATGCGACGCAGGTAGAGCAAGGCCTGGTCCGTCAGCTTATTGCAGCCTGAGGGGAGGTGAAGAGGAAGAAGAATGAGCTTCAACACCTTCCACGAAGCCAGAGCTGAGCTTCCACGTTCAGCCGGGAGGGCGGGTGGAGAGGACGAAGCCGCTTTATGGTGGGAAAACCAACCGGGGCCATCCCAGAGCGTGGTACCCACCTGCCATGTTGAGCTCGGTGAGGGAATTGCGGGTGGAAGAGCCCACGGCCGTGAGGAGGTTGGCCGACTGGTCCGTAAGGTGGTTGCAGTGGCTGAGGTCGAGGCGGGAGAGCAGGGGCATATGGCGGATGATGAGCCGCAGCGTGGCGTCGGTGATGTCCAGGCCGGCGAGCCGGAAATCGATCATGTTGCGGAGTTTGCTGCGATTGTCCTGACCTGCAAAAAAAAAATAAAAAAAAAAATTAAAAAAAAAAATGGGGAAAGAAGAAGCTGAGCGTGGACTATCTGCCCCGTTGGAGCATTCCCGATCCGGCATCACCTTCCCGCTCTCCTCCCGACTCCCCACCGCCAGCCTGGCCGACGTCTTACTGGGTTTGTCTGTTGGAGGCGTGAGTAAATCCCGGATCTGAGGGTCCTTGATTCCTACTGCCCACCGAAGATCGAGGGTCCTGAGAAGGGGGCAGCTGGAGGTACTGAGAGCACAGACCGCAGACCAGGAACAGCCCGCTAAGATGAGGTCTTTCAGGCCTGCCGGGGAGAAAGGGAGAGAGGTAACGAGTCAGACGAGCTGGGTCAGCTCCGAGATGTCCCACATCTCAACCCTCTTTCTCCAGGAACCCGAGGAAGCATCTCCCATCCCTGCCTGGGGTGGGACGGGGAGCTGAGCTCTCTGACGGAGAGGTTACACACAGCTGTGGGAAACCGTATCACTTTTGGTGGCTCCTTGGGTGATGGGATCCAGGCATCAAGGGGTTCTCAAGCTGGTGGGTACCGGGGTGCAGAGCCCCTCTCTCGCTCTGGTCCAGCCCTCAGGAGGCCTCGGAGCAGGCTGGTGGCAGAGGTAGGGACCCCTCCCCAGCCCATGCTCACCTGGCAGCCTGTTGACAAGCCACGTTAGCTGTTTTTTGGAGATATTGGTCCAGCTGAGGTCGAGGCTGACCGGTTGCCTTTTGATGATGCCGCTCAACGCCTGGGGGGTGATGGACTTGCACCTGCTTAAATCTATCTTTGTCCACAATCTCTTGTCACAGCACCTGGGGACGAGGACAAGGCTGTAAGTTGAGCCACCCGGAGACAAGAGAGGGCCGGTGGGTTGCCTGGCTTCGGGGATGAGCCCAGCCCTGGTGAGGTCCCAGCACAAGGTCGCTCTGCCTGGTTTCCCTGAACACACAAGGAGGTTTCTGAGGGTGCCCGGCCACCCAGGGATGCCCAGTACAGCCCCAGTGGGCTTTTGCTGCCACGTAAGAAGACTACGAGTCGCCCCTCCTGGGTGCTTCTCCTGCCAGGGCGAAGATCTCAAGCATCCTTGCTCCCAGCAGGAAGAACACGGCAGCACTGGTCGCTTTGCCGGGAGCTGCGACAGAGTCTGGAGGTGCCACAAACTCCTCCTGTCCCAAGGGAGACCCGATGGCAGCTCCCCTGAAGGTGTCACACCAGTGGCAGGCGAGGGGATGCTCTCTTCCAGCCACCATTCCCACCAGCCCCTGATGAAAGCGGGCCACTCCTTTCCCATCGTGCCATTCCCGCTGCTCGGTGGTTAGAAACCTCCCAGTTTCCAGTCCCCGTCTGTTCCCAAGCCCTCCATCCCCAGCTGTCCCGCTGCCAGCATTGTCTCAAGCCTGTCACCCCCCACCGAGGCATTTCCAACCAGTAAACTCATCCCAGCCTGTGGCCGGGAGGCCGAGGCAGGAAGGGAGGCAGGGAAGGACAAGGACCGTGCTGGGTGGCAGGTGAGGAAAGGGCATGGGCATCCGGCAAGGACACGGCAGGGGACACAGGTGCTCAGGTGACAGCACAGCCTGCCACCGTCTCCCAACAGAAGGGACACAATAAAGACCAGTGTGCCTATGGCAGAGGCAGCAAGGTCTGAGGACAATGTTGCCTGACAAAATGGTGTGGCTGTGCCCGGTCCAGGGACCAGGAGGACATGGCCAGGCCTGGCTGTGTCCCCTCCCCAGCCGCCACCACGTGTCCCCACACTCACCACTTGTACCAGGTCTTGCACACCCGCATGCACTCGCAGAGCTCCCTGCGGGTGAGGTAGCGGAAGACGGACATCCACACCTCGCGCTGCATCCAGCTCTCCTCGCCCTCCTGCGCCCGGCCCCCTCGGCCATTGAGCCGGGCCGCCCCCCCTTCCTCCGCGTTCTCGTCCTCCTCCTCCTCTTCCTCCTCATCCTCCTCGGCGGCTGCCGCCTCCTCCTCCCCACCGCCCCCTCGTAGGGGCATCCTGGTGGGCGGGTGGCGCATGACCACCCGGGGAGAGTGCTGCAGGTTGGTGGAGGAGGCGGTGATGGCTTGCAGCTTGGGGACGATAGAAGTGCCGTGGACGTCTTTGGTGGGGCGTTGAAGGGTCACGGTGAGGTAGGAGCCGTGGAGCTTGGCCTTCTCCACCTCCGACAGCTCCTTCTTGCCGCTGGGGTTGTTCTCCTTCTCCCGCACCATGGTTCTCTCGGTGGCCTGGAGCCGCAGGAGCTGCCGTCGCTTGAAGCGTTCGTCTCTGCTGGCGCTGTGGTGGTCGCTGGGGCCGGCTCCCGGGGACGAGCGCGTCACCACCCCTCGGGGTGAGGCCGGGTCGTGGATTAGCTGCAGCATGGGGGTGGGCGAGTTGGGTGGGGGGGTCAGGGGCTCCTCGCAACTCCGCAGGGGCCGCAGCACCTTGGCTTGCGCCGTGTCGTCGTCGCTCTCCTCCACCTTCCGTTTCTGCGGGAAAGCGGGGAGGCAGGTTAGCGGGGATGGAGATATGGAGGGCCCGGGGAATGCATCTCCCCCTTCTCCCTCTGTTCCCCAGGACAGCACGCATGGTGCCAGCAGGGTCTGCACCGGTAGTGCCCAGTACCACCGGGACCAAGAGTCCACCCACATCAGCAACCAGCATTTTCCTTCCTCCTTCACAAAGTGGGTGTCCCTTGAGGTTGGGGGTAGCTTCCACTCCGTGCCTAACAGTCTCTCGCCACTTGTGGAGGAAACTCTCGGGATCACAGCTCAGCACAAGACACCGTGGGGACAAGGGGTGCTCATCACATCTCCTCCGAGTGCTGGGGGACCCAGGAACCAGGCAGATGTGCACCCCAAGCATGCACATCACCCAGGAGAAGGTGCCCCAGGGAGGTTGCTCCCCATCCTGGCTTGCCTTAGGGGCTACACTTTTATCCACAGCAGTGGGGATGGTCCTATAGGCGATGCAGCAGCCGTAGGCTGGTGTCCTGGGCAGCGCTGGCAGTTGCCAGCGGGCCAGTTGCCGCCGCACAGAGTCTGCTTGCTGCCTGGTGGAGGAACCTGGCTGCCGCTTCGGCAGGAGCCTGGCCTTGGCCTGGTGACGGGCTCCCTAGGAGCCAGGGACAGAGAGCAGAGGGGTGTCAGCTTTTCCCCCCTTGCAGGAACCCAGAGCCAGACTGCAGCAGGATGCTACCAGGACCCCGAGCGCTGCACTCCCAGTGACCCCCCGCTCTCACCAGTCACTGCCCAACTGGATTGCGCTGGTACCTGCCTGCCCTCTGTGCAGCCCAGCCTGGCTGAACAGTGCCTGCATCCCCGGCAGGATGCCATGGGATGGAGGACACGCATCATCGAACGGTTTGGGTTGGAAGGCACCTTCAAGATCATCCAGCTCCGTGGTGGGGGGACACCTCCCACCAGACCAGGTTGCTCCAAGCCCCATCCAGCCTGGCCTTGAACCCCTCCAGGGATGGGGCAGCCACAGCTTCTTGGGGCAACCTGGTCCAGGGTCTCACCACCCTCACAGGAAAGAAGTTCTTCCCCAGATCTCATCTCAATCTCCCCTCTTTCAGTGTCAAACCCTTTCCCCTCGTCCTGCATCCTGCCTTGCCACAGCACAGCTCGCCTCCTCTTACCTGGCCCTTCTCCGCATCGTCACCCTGGTAGCATTTGGGGCACTCCCAGCAGTTGGGGAGCTCATCGTTGAGCAGCCCTTCCCCGTCCATCTGCCAAAAGAAGAGGGCAGTCAGCAGCAGTCCTTCCCCACGGCCAAGCTCCCCCTGCCCCGGCGCCCACGATTCTCACCTGCAGGCAGCCAGGGTGAACGATCTCATTGCAGATACAGCACTCCATAAGCTTCTTCTCAAAGTCCTGCGAGTCCTCGTTCTGATCCACCTCCCCGCAAAGTGCACATGTGACCGAGTGAGGCAGCCTGGGCTACAAAGGAAAGCAGGGATGAAACCAGGGCGAGGTGGGACAGCCTTGTCCCTTTCCTCCTCCTCTCCCTCATCGCTTGAATCACGGGGAATCACAGAATGGTTGGGGTTGGAAGGGACCTCTGGAGATCATCTAGTCTAACCCCCTGCCAAAGCGGGGTCACCCAGAGCAAGTTGCACAGGAACCCTCCAGGCAGGTTTGGAATATCTCCAGAGAAGGAGACTCCACCACCTCTCTGGGCAGCCTCTTCCAGGGCTCTGCCACCCTCACAGTAAAGAAGTTTTTCCTCATGTTGAAGTAGAATTTCTTATGTTCCAGTTTGTGCCCATTTGCCCCTTGTCCTGTCCCCGGGCACCACTGAGAAGAGTCTGGCCCCATCCTCTTGACACCCACCCTTTAGATATTGCTCAGCATCGATGAGATCCCCTCTCAGTCTTCTCTTTTCCTCAGCAGAGAGATGCTCCAGTCCCTTGACCTTCTTCATAGCCCTCTGCCGGCCTCTCTCCAGCCCTTCTTGAACTGGGGGAGCCCAGAACTTGACCCAGTACTCCAGATGTGGCCTCACCAGGGCAGAGTAGAGGGGGAGGATGACCTCCCTTGACGTGCTGGCCACATTCTTTTTAATACACCCCAAAAGTGCAAGGAAAGGGGCCAACTATCCCCCCAGGACATCAAACTTGGTCACTGCCCTCCTCCGTCTGACCCTGATCGGCCACGCAGAGTCGCCGCCAGGCTCCAGAAGACTTCTGAGAAAAGGATTGAGCCGCAGACTCACCGCTAAGCACTGCCGGAGGACGCAGGACTGCTTCATGCGGCCAGGCCCACCAAACTTCTTCATGTCCCTGCAGTAGTGGCACATGCCACACTCGCCCTGCATGCAAGCCTTGCATTTTCGGCACCGCACCCGCCTCCGCCTGGCGCCTGACACGATGGGAGAGACCGTAGACCTGACGGGTGTCGGGCGAGGGGTTGGCTTCATGGTGTGCGGCTTGGTGATGGGGATGGTGGGCAGGCGTACCCTCAGCCGGGCCTGGAGCTTTAGCTGGCAACAGAAAGAGAGAGGGGAACGGCGTCAGATGTCTGAAATGTCGCATTCGGCTTGGATGAGGAAGCCTCTGATCCCCAGCTCCCTTGCTGCGACCTAAAATAAAAGGCAGCCCCTCTCCCTCACCTCTCTGCAGACAAAAGGAGGCTGTATCGGCGCTGCCCTGGGCAGCTTCTCCTCCAGCGTGCTCGCTCAAGCCTTCCCCACCCCACCCCAAGAGCTCTCCCCATCCTTCCACCCCCCAGAAGGAGTCATAAATGGGTCTGAAAAGGGCTGCTGAGTTCCAAAAGCATCACAGTGCTCCAAAAAAAGAGTCAGCTATGCGAGGGGACAGGGGTCAGCTCTGATACGAGTGTTCTGGTCACTTTTTGGGGAACACCACTGAGCTCTCCAGCAGACACTTGCCACCACACATCCCGCCAGCCCTCATAGCATCCTTCTGAGATCGGCCCGGATGGTGTGTCCCCACCACAGCTGATGGGCTTGGGGAAGGGCAGGCACCCCAAAAAACCCACCACAAGGACAGGGGCGGGGATGTTCCAAGCATCTGAGTGCTGTGTCCAAAGCGTGTAGACATCTCTAGGTCTTTTCTCCCAGAAAAGCTGCCCGAGATGCCTGTGCGGCTCAAGGACCAGGAAATCACGCTGGATTCCCTTGGGCAGGGCAGGCAGGTAGAGACAGGCACCTTCAAAGGGCAATCCGAGAAGGTTGTTTGTCTCCAGACACCCAGACGGGGTGTTACCCACCCTTCCCAGCGCGATGGGGTCCTGCTATTCCCACATGCCTGCCCGGTGAGCCCGTCTCTGGGCAGGAAGGAAGCAGTGAGCTACGGGAGCCATCCGGGCGGGCCGGGGGAAGGCAGCCTGCGGAGGGGAAGTCCGGCCGGCCAGAAACAGGCTGCTCCTCACCTTCATCTGCCCAGCAAGCTCAGCTTTGGGCCCTGGGTTACAAGAGGAAGGGCAGGGGTGCACCAAAAGGTTATTTTGCCAAGAAAAAGGGAAAAGGTCTCTACCTGCAGATACCCCCCAGGAGAGAGCTGCCTTCCTTGGGGTTGAAAGAGCCAATGCTACAGCCCAGGCATCGTGCTGGGAGCCAAGGGGCACGCTCACTGGACCGAGGGACCGGCCTGCCCAGCGAACAGCCAAGGTTGATGCTGATCATCAACCCCCACATCTCTCGGGGAAGGCAACAGCAATACATTCCTCTGCCACACACTCATATCACCCAGGAGTCCCTCATCAAGCCACAGAGCTCCCTTTAGAAGATCCTCCCTTCCACCAAAAGCAGGGCTCCAGCTTCTCCGAGCGCGACCGAGGGGCTGGAGAACATGGAGCAGCTGGGGCTGACCCAGTTACCACCCATCGGCTGAGCTGGGGAAACCAGCAGGGTGGGAGACTCCCACCACTGCCAGCAAACAGGTTTTCCTGCGGTGCTGCGGAGGTGGTTGTGCTCCACGGCCTGCCCTCTGCACTGCTCCCCTTATGCCCGCTGGTTCCAACCCCCCAGGTGGGTACGGAAGTGATGCCACCACACCACGGTGGCAGGTCACCAGCTCAACCGCACGCAATATCCACTCCAGGTCCCCTCCTCGCAGCTCCTACCTTATCTCTCTTGGGCCACTGGACGATGGGGATGCCTGTAAGTGCCAGTTTGGGGTCGCTGTTTGCGTATTCTTCTAGCAGCAGCTAACGGAGAGAGAAGAAGAAAAAATAGAGACAAAAACACAGGTGTGAGCAGAGCGAAACAACGCTCCCGGCAGCGATGGGGGCTCCAACCAGATGCCAAGGCCAGAAGGATTCGAACGGGGCTGAGAAGGAGCCCTCCTCTACCCACGCCCGCGAGGAACGATCCCCTCCCCACGTTGAGACAGACGAGCTCCGCCGAGTCGATCTGCACGAGCGAGCGCTTTCATCAACGGCGTTTCAGCCTCCAGGCCCCGCTCTCTGCGGTGGTGGGAGGGGAGAGAGCCAAGCTTTTGCAATCCAGGGGGATTTACGACGGGGGGGGGGGGGGGGGGGGGGGGGGGGGGAAGAAAGCACGAGGGTCCCCTCCATCTCTCCCTGGGCATGGGGTAGCCACAGGGTACATCGGTGGCAGGACATGGTGGCCCAGCAGCCCCTCGGTAGCCTGGAACAAGCTGCTTGGTGGCCAAAAACTGCTCTCCCCTGCACTCGCCTCGGGGTTTGGCTTTGACACAAGAGACCCCTCGGCACCCACTGGACCGGCACATTGCCCTGTGGCACGACAGCCACCCTCCCTCCGGGTGGATGGGGGCTCCCTGCATTCACCCTTGTCCCTTTCGTCCCCCTCCATCGCAGTCCCCTCCCCACGGCCCATTCCCTACCCAATTTGCCGGTTCCAAAGGTGCTTTATTTACTTGGCGTTGCCATGACTACGCAAGGCAGGAGCCTCCTGCCGGCATCCCCCGTGCGTGCGTGGTGATGCTTCCCGCTGCCAGGCCGTGCCAGGGCAGGGACCGGCTGGTGTCCCCCCCCTGCGGGGGTGTGTGTGCCCGCTCCCCAGGCCCGGTACAGCTTACCGGGGCTCCCCCCCGCCCCGTCCTTCTCGGGCGGAAGGAAGCCGCAGCCTCCCCTCCGCTCCCCGGCAGCGCTGCCTACAGACTTTCCGCCTCCCCGCCAGCCCTTCCCATGAGAACACGCCGAAATGAAAAGGTCAGAGGCTGAGGGGGGAGTCTGTCCCCCCCCCCCCCCCCCCAATATATAACGTGTGGGCAGGGAACCGCAGCCTCCCCCCTGCCCGGGGCACCACGGGGGGTGACGGTGGCTCAGGCATGCTCCGAGCCGGGGGGGCAAAGGGGCTGGAAGAGGGGGCACTGGGGTCCTGGGGCTGCATCTGGCTCAGTGCTGGGGTGGGCGATAGTCCCCTCGTCCTCTCTGACCCCTCGCGCTCTGGCTGGGGGGGACACACACACAAGGCAGAGGGGACAAGCCGAAGGGGGCACCCTGCGAGCTCACCGCATGCTTCCCCAGGAACTCGGCACCGGGGGAAGGGGAGGGGAGAGGCGAGCACAAGCACCAGCCAGGGACCCCCCTCCAGGGAAGCAAGGGGTGCCCCCCCCGCGGTCCCCTCCCACCCTGACTGGGTCCGGAGCATCCCCGCGTCCCCTCCCCGTCCCGCGAGCGTTGCCAACTGCCTGACCTTGCGCCTCTGGAGCTGCCGTGACTCTGGGGCGAAGAAGTTTGCCGAGCCCTCTTTGTTTCGGTGCCCGCACTGCAAGGGCTGGGGCCCCCCCCTTTCCCCAGACACCTCTAAGGGTCGGCTCAGTCTGAGCGGACCCCGGCCCGACCCCCGTTTTTCGGGGACATGGCTGGGGGAGCAGCCTCGTCCCCAAGCCCGAGAGCCCCCGGTTCCTCCCGGGCTCCGGTAGCCGCACTGGCAACCTCGTGCTCCTCCCGAGGAGCCCTTGGGCAGCAGCGGCAGCTTCCTGAGCCTGAAACAATGCTGCTGCGTCACCCACATGCGGTTCCCAGCAATGCTTTGCAACGGGAAGATGGCAGAAGAGAAAAAAGCCAGCGAACGAGCAGAGGGCAGAGCCGTTCTGCTGCAGAGCCGGGAGGGGCCGGGACGGGCGGTTGGCGCCGCACGGATTGACGCAGGGTCCCCCCCCCCCCCCCACAACGGCCCCCACCTTCCTCCCTCCCTCCGCAATGGGAGAAGACGGGGGCTAGCGTCCCCAGGGTTGGGGCAAGCCGGGGAGAGCACCGGGGAGAGCCCTTACCCCAGCCCCGCTCACGCCCAGCCTCCCCAATGCCTTTCTTTTGTCTTCTCCGAGGCTTTTTTTTTGGGGGTGTGTGTGTGTGTGTGTGTGTTCCTCCTGGAACCCACCTAGATCTAGGAGACAGCACTGGTATAAGCATGGAGAAAGGGCTTTTAAAGAAAGGAAAAGGCGGGGGGGGGACGGGACAGCCCCCCCAAAACACGCAGGCTGCAGGGACTGCACCTTCCCAACCTGGATACACAAACCCTTCCCTGACAAGCATCCCATCAGCTAAAGTTTGGGAGCAGCCGTAGTCCCAAAGCCACCGGTGACCTAACCGCTAGAGGGGGACAAACCCGTTCCGGGTGAAGCAAGGTCTCCCCCCGCCCTGACCCCCAGCTCCTCAAGAGCCTCCCCCCCCCCCCCCCCCCCCACCTCCAGACCACCGCAATTAAAAATGGAGGAAGCTCTTGAAATTAAGCAGGTTCCTCAAAGCAGCGCTGGAGTGGGCAACCCTCCCACTGATGGGCAATCTCAGCTTTTCTCTCTCCTGCCCCTGGAGAGCCCAGGAAGCCACCGGGCCACACTGACTCCAGACTGTCACCACCTGAACCATCATCACCCTCAGGCTCCGGCACAGGCTCTCCATGGATCTTGCTCTCTGCATCGCACGGGGGACATCCAGCCCTGCAGTGTGGAAGACGTGCAGGGTGGCTCCTCTGTCACATCGCCAAGGTCAAGCGCATCAGGTGGCACACCGAGGTGACACCTGGTCAAGCAGGATGGCAGAGGGATCCTTGGCCCCACGTGCTCCAGGTTGAAGCGCTCCCATTTGGACAGTGATGGTGGAAATCATGGAGGCATCTCATTAACATCACACCACTGCCACAGGCATGGGGAGAAGAACCACACACAGCTCAGCACTTCACACCATGGTTTTGTGTCATCTGACCTGGCCAGTGTCACTGTCCTGCCATGGGGGGACCTTTTTAGCACAGCTCACAGGCCATCCTGGCCTTCATCACCCATCCCCGGTGGAGGTGGCCCCTGTTCCTCCCCAGTTCCTCTCTGTATCCCATTGCTCTGCAGCAAACAGGGGACTGTGCACTGTCCGCACAGCCACAGAGAGGGAGTGGAGTGTCCTCAGATCACTGTCTCCTCCCAAGGGCGTCCATCGGTTCTTTCACATCCCCTGGGCTTCAGCGAGCTGCCGTGTTTGCTGCTTCTCTTAAACATGAGCACCTGGAGAAACAAACTGTCTTGGAAGAGCAGATTCCAGCTGGCAGATTTACTGGGGCAGGGAAAGGAGAGCAGGAGGCACAGGGGACATTTTTCAGGCAGATGTGACCCACAGGAGAAGAAGACCAGGCAGATAAGGAGAGAAAAAACACATTTAAGGAGGGAGCAAAGAGATGTCTCTGATCATGGGGAGACCCAGCACAACACAGAGCCAGGTACGTGGGCAATGCCAGCCCACAGGCTTTGAGATGAGGTCCTGGAAACGGGATCCACACTTTTAGGAGACATTCTTTTTGTTTCTACAATGGTTGAAGCTCCAACACCTCCAGAGATAACCCGCCCGGGCCAGTTCCTGAGGCCGCAGGGCTTGGTGGCACTGAGGCAAGTGAATGGCTCAAAGGTGGGCCCAAGTCCCACAAGTCAGCCAACAGCAAGTCTGAGAGCTCCAAAGCCCAAGCCTCCCGCTCCTCTGAAGCCTAAACGAGGGGAACCACCCCAAGAAGGGTCAGCAGTGATGGAGAGAAGCATCAAAAGACAGTGGGACCTCTCAGAAGTTCCCTCCTTGCCAACGATCTTCCGAATTACTCCAGTCCAGACCATCACCAGACACATGGAGATTTTCAGCAAGACATCACTGCTACAAGGTGACACGTCACAACCTCGTTTTGCAAAGGCAGATCTTCTCCCAAGGCAGTACTAGAAGACTTTTTGGTTTCTCCAGACCCTCCCGTTTAAGCCACTGGAGAGCAGCTCTCAGCCACCGGTTCAGAAGGCAGCAACATGGTGTCACCAGGAGCTTTCCAAGGGAGAAGGGCAAAGCTAGAAAGGTTAAGGAGAGGCAGAGATGGCCATATGCTCTTCTTATTCAAGGTGCCTGATGCAGCTTTAGTTTAGTCTCAGCAGATGGACAATCCCACCTGCCATGGAACTGGAAGCACGTCTTTGTCACATCGTGTCCAAAGTGTCATGTCCCACCACGTGACTGCTCCAGGCTCAACCCATGACAGCATACAGAAGCTTGTTTTTCATGTGACCCAACACATGGACATCCCGAAGTCACGATCGCCACACAAGAAGCTGGGAAAAGGCAGCGTTTTCCTGCCCTGTGCATGCTCCCGTGGTCCATTAATGACCTCACTTGGTGACATAAGGGTACCAAGAACCTGCTGATGGTCCCCAGAGTCAGGCTACGATGCTGTGGAGGACATATGCTTTCCATTTAGCTTAAACAACTTAACATGGCTTAGGCTGTAGTTCTCCTCTAGCGCATAAAGAGAAATAGCAGGTCTGGGGGGCACCACGATGGATTCCACCTCCGAGAGCTGGGAGGGAAGGCAGGAACATCAAAACAAGACCGGAGAAGGGAAGGGCTGCACTTACACACAGCCCCGGCAGGGCTGTGGTCTGGGACAGTCAGCTACAGTCGCTCCACAACACAAAAGCTGTTAGAGGAGGTATTTATACCAAAGCTTACACAGGAAACGCGACTGAAATGGGATGCGTACCCCTCATCACGAGTTACAGACACATGAATGGCCACTTCTCACCTCTGGCTTGGTAACAACTCCCTTAAAAAGCATTAATAAATAAGGTATTCTCCATACAAGCTGTTGATATTGAAAATTAGACCTTCACTCATCGAGTTCTTCAGTGACCAAACCAGTTAAAAGGCTCAGCCAGAAATGTCTTACCCTTTTTCAGGTTTTATAAACCAACCGCCATTTGCCAGTTCCATCACCTCTAAGGAAAATATACGTTCTGAAAGCGGAGGTTTGTTGTAGTTCGACAAACTTGTCCTGTTTTTTCCAGCCACCGCAGCCTGATGCCTAAGAAACTCCATGCCTTGAGGACACCCTGTAGCACGGGCTTTACCTGGGAGGCTGCTAATGATCGTGAGGGACAGAGTCCTGCAGCTCAGGATACTTCTGAATCTCAGAGAATGGCCAGATTTAAGGAGCAAGTCCTTCAGGGAAGCTGTTTGCTCTGACCAGACTGCAGGGACTTTCACCTGCAGCTCATCTGCGAGGTACAACTGGACACGGGGGCTGGTGGGTCACATCAAAACCACACGTCCATTAACTCCAGAACATCACAAGTCCTTTGAACATCTCAAAACCCAGTTGAACACCGACAACTTTGAAAGCTCCGCCTTCAAAACACCCAAGGCACATCACCAGCCTCCCCCTCTCGGTCCAAGGGTGAAAGGCTACGCTCACAGCTCAGTCTGAGCTTCTCCAGAGCATCATACGGTCCGTGATAGGGCTGAGGCCACCCCGTCGACGGTGGCTCAGAAACGTGCTGCGTACTCGAAGGCCACGGCGCACACGAAAAAGCCACAGGAAACCAGAACTGCAGCCCACCACCAGCACCTACTCCCATTCCTTCAGCCAAGCTCCACCAGAGCAAACCACAGCCCACCCTGGGACCCCCGAGCAGCATCTTCTGTTCCAAAGGCAGCAGGGAGATGGATTTACCAAATGCCCCCCCCCCAAAAAAAAAAACCACACAAAAAAACCCCAAAAAACCCCCAAAAAAAGATCAGGAGACAGAAAAGAAACACGACGGTGAAGATTGAGATACACCCATGGCTGTATCTGCACGTCAGCTTTGGTACAGGCAAGCAGCTCAACAGACCACCATCAACAAGGAAGGGAGCAGAAGGTAACTGGTTTTAGAGACTAAAATGGACTTTTGAGGAACAGAGTGAGGCAAATGTTCTCAATTCAGCGCTGAAAGTACTAAAACACCAAAGGGTCTCATGGAGTCAGCACAACAGGTTTGGCAGATACAGCTCAGGGTGTAAAGCAGGGCAGGGGAAAAGAAAAAAAAAACACCCCAAAATTCATATAACACTTGAAGAAACAAGGCCAAATCCACCTGGGGCAAGGAAAGGGCTGTGACTGTCACAGTGTCCAACAGCCCAAGGAGTCTACAACCAGAACTGGAAACGAACTGCATCACAGGTGCTTTTGCACTGACACCCATAAGGGATCCGGAGAGAGGGTCCCCAGAGGAGGTTCAGCCACGCTGGCTGGGAGCAGTTACTGCTCCTGATAGCCCCTGACCCAAAATCCAAGCCAGGGCTGTCCCTCAGCATCAGCTAGTACAACATCAGCCTCGTGCAGAGGAAGAGGAGGACACCAAGCCTGCAGAAACATCACCCCCTTGCCCCAGGATGGGGGTCAAGCACAGTTTCCCTGTGGGCAAACGCTTTTCCACCTCCCATGCCGCAAGAAAGCGAATGAGGAGCCCCGAGGAACAGCTCCCTGGCGCCTACATACCTTGACGTCAGCGATGAGGGCGTCCTCGTCCTCAATGCCGGTGGGAACGCACTTCTTGTGCAGAGGGAGGGACTCCAGTTTGTCCACAAGGCAGCGCAGCCCCTCCAGCTCGAACTGCGTCAGGTGGACCTTCCTGCTCTTGCGCGGGCTGCCACCGTTGGGGTCCCAGGCCTGGCCATTTTGGGAGCCCCGGCTGGAGTCGGAAGAGTCTATAGATGTGGTCTTCTTCAGACCTGGCAGGCTGCTCTGGCAGCTCTTGCCCAGTTCATCATAGTCCACATTGGCACCGTTGGCTATTGGGCTGGTGAGAATGGACCGTCTTGTAACCGGTCGCCTGGCTTCTTTCCCTGCTGCGTCCTCATCTTCTTCCTCCTCCTCCTCCTCTTCCATGTTTACCGAGTCAGAGGAGCTCAGCTCCATATCTGCCAGGACGGAGGAAGAGTGAGAGAAGAGCACAGTGGCCAGAAAATCAGTCACAGGAGACGTTCGGTTTCTAGAGGAATCCCCCCACCAGTTACCAGAGATGCCGGAGCAACAGATACGTAGCGGAGAAGGTGAGAGGACACAATGGGGCACACAGTGGCTATAAAAGAAGAGCTAAAACCCTTCCCCATTCCTGGCTCATTTTGTGGGAAGGTGAGGCACAGGACATGGGAAAACCTCCCAGAGGAGGAGACAGCAACGCTCTAGGCTGAATTTAATAGAATCCTGGAATGGTTTGTGTTGAAAGGGACCTTTAAAGATCATCTCATCCAATCCTCCTGCCATGGGCAGGAACATCTTTCACTAGACCAGGTTGTTCAAGGCCCATCCAACCTGATTTTGCTTTGGAGGACTTGGGATCTCCAGCCATTGGGTCCTGCGAGTGACTTGGAACCTCAATCCTGCCTTCGTTATGGCAGAAAGAGGATGTGGGCTCATTAGATGACCAGGAGGTCTCTGAGCCTGATCGTGCAAATAAAGCGCCCCTCCCTTCCTTTCAGCTCTCCGAATTCCCACTTCCCGCTGCTCAGTGGTAGAGAAAAGGCGACAGAGGCACCGGAGGCCTCCAGGCAGGAGGACAGAGAACCTTTCCCAAACAACGTGCTGAGGGAGATCCTGAGAGAGGGACACAGAAGAGCAGGGAGCCGTGTCCCTCTGCTAGGACCCCTTGGGCAGAAATAAAGCCCAGAAGAGGCTGTGGCTGTGAGAAGAGGTGCCCAGGAGTCAGCATTTACAGCCTCTTAGGAGAGTGAAGACAGATCTGCTTCAAGGACCTTGGGTAGAAGCTACCCAGCTCTCTCCCACCCTGAAGAAGGGTCTCTAAGGAACCATCTCTTGATCCGCTGCTCAGGCCCCCCCGTATCTTGGCTGTGAGGAGGCCAAACATTCCTTTTGGGAGAGACTCCCTGCCCTCCCGTGCACATAACCTTGAGAGCGCTTTAAATTCTGCGTGCAGGAAGGGCCCACTCATCAGCAAGAAAGCATTTCTGCCGCCCAGCCCGCAGCCCAGCGGTGGTTACTGCAACTTCCCTCCACCTCTTCTCTTAAAGGCTTTTCGGCGTGAACCAGCAAGGCCAGCAACTCTGCGTGCTGGTTTTGCAGCTGCGAGGAACCCCGGCCTGTCGCAGGGGCAAAGGAGGAAGCAAAAGTCCGGCTGGTTTTGACTTCTTGCTCAAAGAAAAAGAAATTAAATCGCACCTCCTTCAGCCGGTCTGCGGTGCCCTCCGACTGCTCGGTACAGCAAAAAGGGAAGAAATACCCCAAAAAAACCACCTTGTGAAATTGAGGAAGCCACGGTCCCAAATTCTTCCCACCGAGCCAGACAGTTCCCCAGCAGGAGGGTGAAAGAAACGGCTCCGATAGAGGTGAGGGAGGAAAAAAAGGACTGGAGAACAAGCGCTTACCCATGCTGAGCGATTCCTTCTGGAAGTCCTTGGTCAGGTGCGAGCGGCTGGTGATGCAGTAGACGTAGCGCTCCAGCACGTACCAACACATCTCGTAATAGAAGGGATAACGAAACTTGTTTGGGACCTGCAAAAGAGGCAAAAGGGGAAGGGGCATCAGCTCAGGCTTCCTTCGCCACAGAAATAGCTCTTCTTACTGTTGCCTCAGACCAGAACGATCCCCCTCCTGAGACAGGAAATGCATGTACATGTTTTAACAGCATCATTCGTGCTTCTGGCAGCCTGATGTAATTCTCCCTGCAGAAGGATATTATCACCAGGCAGAGCCTGGCCCTACTCACTTGCAAGCCCATTAACATTTCATTTGTCTTTGTTAGGGTTGCAGCTCTTCCCCCACAGACCTTCTCATTAGTACAAGAAAGAAGTGGCAGATGCCACAAGAGATTTCAGTTGAAGGAAATGGTTCAAGCCCTTTTCCCAAACCCCAGAACAGCATCCGACAGTATTTTTATGTGGAGGGGGGGAAAAGGGTTGGACCATTAAGAGAGGTGTTACTAGCTCAGCTATTTAGCAGGGTGCTATCAGGGCTCTGTCACATCAGAGCCGGCAATTCGCACGCAGGCAGGTGATGTCCCTGTCCCTGCCTTGCACCTTCACAGCCCTGGCATGTCCCAAAGCTTCTCTGTAGGACCCAAACACTGCAGGACCCATGTCTCCATAAAGAGAAAGTGGGAACACCCACTTCCCAACAGCATTCTCTGCTCAAAACGTCAGGAAACTTTTAGTTTCAGTCATCTCAGACCACATGGAAGTCTAAGATCAACACCAAGCTAGATGTGCTCCCATGGACATGCCGTTGCCTTCCTCTTCAGGCAGCCAGGGGAGGTCCCCATCACCCTCACAGCAAGGTTTCCCGACCCCTCGGATGCCTGGAAGCTTCCAGACAGCTAGAGTTTGAGCAATCACAGGATGAGACTGAATTTGCCCACCTGCACACCCCTGCCCCTGGCTGTGCCCTCCCCACCACCACAGGAGGTCACATCCACCCGGGTCCTTACCCGCGTACGGTCTTCGATGCTGTAGATCCGGAGCTGCATAGGGATGTTGAAGCTGTGTAAGAAGTTGCCTCCGAAAACTAGCGTGTCCATGGGAGTGTACACAGCATGGATCCAACCTTGGAGAGAAAGCAGAGCTTGAAGAACCCTCCTGAGCAACTAGGGGAGGTCAGAGCCTCACAACTGACAGTCCCTACCAATTCCAATTCCTTTGCAATCTCTTACGAACTGTGTTCGTCAGAGCAGGGCTGTCGAATCTACATAACATTCACGTTTTTCTGCTAAGTCCACCCTGAGAGTTGCACCCTTAACCTGCATCCAGACTAGTTACTGACCCCTTGTCACATCGTGGTGGGGCTAGGAAGGGACCCCACAGACTCCAGCTCTTTGAGGAGTTGCTGTAACACAGCAATGTTCACCCCTCCTGAAGCGTCACTACTGAATTACTCGATACCCAGCTCATTTGACCCATCTAAGAGCTACAAAAAGCCTTGTATTTAGGCACTTAAATACACCTGTGGATCTGGCCTCGCATCCTCCCATGGTGGCACATGTGCCACCATAGCGCTTTGTCACCCTAGCGTCTCTCTAAAATTGCTTCCAAGCTGCACTGGGCCCAAGAACACCAGCAGCAAGGAAAGTCTTCCAAAGTCTGTTTGACAATTAAAGCACCCTCTAAGCAACTCTAGACCCAGCTCTGTCATCTCCAAGGCAATCCAGCCAAGCCAAACATTTTGGGAATTCCAACATGGGTTTTCTTAGGGAAAGGCCACTCAATTCACAAGAAGCGTCAGTTGCGGGACCAGGATAAAAAAAAATGAGTAACTCTGGCAGTCCCTGGTGCTTTCTGTTCCCGGTCTGGCTGTACGCTACAGGGGTACTATGTATAACACAGCTTATTCCTGCACCGCTGCTGGAGATGAAACAGCAGGTTACGGCATCCTTTGCCACCTGAGACAGTCTTAGGGATGCAATTTTTATAGAACAGTTTTATTAGAAGACTCAAAAGGGTCCCAACAATCTTTCTCCTTACAAGGGAGTATTCCCTAGGGCAAGCACAACATTTTAGAGACATCCTAAAAGGCTGGGAGCCGGTCCTCGCAAACAACCAACTTCGAGCTGCTGTTTCATCTGCCTCATTTCTTCTGCCTTTGCTGTTTTCCAGCACAGCACTGCCCTAATCGTGCAGGCAAGACATCGCTCTCCAATTACTCTGCTTGCTAAACCAAATCACGCTAAAGATTTCTCTTCACAGAATCACAGAATGCTATGGAGTTGGAAGGGACCTCTGGAGATCATCTAGTCCAACCCCCGAGCAGCAGGGCCACCCAGAGCAGGTCCCACAGGAACGTGTCCAGGTGGGTTTTGAATATCTCCAAAGAAGGAGACTCCACCACCTCTCTGGGCAGCCTCTTCCAGGGCTCTGCCACCCTCACAGGAAAGAAGTTCCTCCTCATGTTGAGATGGAACTTCTTATGGTCAAGTTTGTGCCCATTTCCTCTTGTCCTGTCACTGGGCACCACTGAAAAAAGCCTGGCCCCATCCTCCTGACACCCACCCTTTAAGTATTTATAGGCGTTGATCAGATCCCCCCTCAGTCTTCTCTTCTCCAGACTAAACAGACCCAAGTCCCTCAGCCTTTCCTCGTACGAGGGATGCTCCAGGCCCCTCATCATCTTTGTAGCCCTTTGCCCTACCCTCTCCAGCAGTTCCCTGTCCTTCTGGAACTGGGGAGCCCAGAACTGGTCCCAGTGCTCCAGATGGGGCCTCACCAGGGCAGAGAACACTCGAGAGTGTTCCCACTCCCAGCCTCAAAGTCTCCTTGCCCAAGCCCTCTGCAAAGGGGGGCATATCTCCATGATACTGCTTTCCAGCTTCCTATTGGGTTTCAGCCTTTTCCAACATTTGCTTTTAGCTACATGATTCCCAGTTCTATCTCCAGTAGGACCGTCTTTTCTCATGTCCAGAGCAGTCACCTTGTTCCTTAAACTCGCACACACTGGCTCCCTTCCTTGCTTCAAAATTTGAACATAACTCTGCAGAGATTTCAGGAGAGACCTCCTCAATATGCAGAGCCCTGCATGTCAACACGCCGGGCTCTGGGAAAAACTCCTTTAATAATTGATCAATCGTGTGATGTGAGCCAGCCACGGCTTTCCTGTCACTTGGGCTGAGTCCACAGTGCCACGACAGGGACGTTTTAGGGAGCTGGCAAGCAAGAGGACAGAGCCACATCACATCTCCCAGTTACTCATGAGGGAGGAAGCTAAATTCTGCCTGTTCTGATTTTTGCTTGTGTCCCAGGAGTTTCATCCTCTTGTCACGACCCTGGCGAAGGCCAGGATGCCCCTGCCCACCCCGCGGTACCTGAGGGGATGACAAAGGTGTAGCCCTGCTTGAGCTCGATGCGCTGGCACTCTGACACTCTGTCCCCAAGAAAAATGTCTCCCTGCTTCCCTGAGAGAAGCCAGTTTTCATAGAGCTCCAGGTTCTGGGGTGTAGGAGGGATCAGCCAGAAGATCTGCAAATAAAGACAACACATGTATGTAAGTCATCACATAATTAACAGTTACTGACTATCCCCTGCTTATTCCTGCTCTGCTTCCTCCCCAGACATCTAAATCTCGCCTCTTCCCACCCACAAAGGATGCAAATCTCCAGAAATTCCCAGCAAAGTGACCTAAACAACTGTCCCCTTTGAGAGGCCAAGCTGCTGAACAAGGTCCTTCCTCACCTGACACACTGAGCATCGCAGAGACTGAGCTTGGGATGCTTTGTAAGGTGTTATTTACATCAGCGTCAACAGATATAGAGCCCAAAGACACTAGAGACAAAGGAGGTTTTTACCTGCGTATTTCTACCGTGTCCGTAAGAGCTACAACTCAACTAGAGATTTGCACACCCATCTGGCTCCGTGCAATACAGGCGGCAAGTAGATACCCATCCCCAGTCTTTGGAGACTGTCGGCTCGTCCTTTGGGAGAAAGCACTGGAGCCACAAAGCATCCGAATGGCTGGGGATGTCTGGCAGCTACATCTCCTTTTGCAAAGAAAGGTGGGTGAAAAGTCCAGGTTCTTCAGGTGGGGCAGAGATTGCTGCCTTCCCTGAGTCTACGCTAAGGTAGCGGAGAAAGACAGGATGGAATAATTGCCCAGGACTTGTCCTGAAGAAGTGACAAAAGGCTTTTTCCTAGAGATCTGCCTTTACTGCCTGTGGAGGGAGCCTTCGGCTACATAGTTCCTTCACAGCAGTTACAAGTTAAAGGATTTCCTACCCTAAGGCTTTCCAAGGCTCTTTCTCAGGAGACATCCAGCCACCACAGGCAGTCTTTTTCACCCCCTAACTCCTTGATGAATTCAGCCCTAGGTGGCTGATGGTCGTTATCAGAAGCAGTGAAGTCTCTTCTAATTGCTCACAAGGATTAAGTTAGGAGCAAGGTGCATTTTGCTGGGCAAGAGGTGGGACCTGCCTTTGGTAATTCCTACACTACAGGATACTTTCCTTGACATTGTGTCCAGCTCTGGAGTCCTCAGCACAAGAACACGGACCTGTTGGAGTGGGGCCAGAGGAGGCCATGGAGATGCTGGGAGGGCTGGAGCCCCTCTGCTGGGAGGACAGGCTGAGAGAGTTGGGGGGGTTCAGCCTGGAGAAGAGAAGGCTCCTGGAAGACCTTCGAGCCCCTTCCAGTCCCTAAAGGGGCTCCAGGAAAGCTGGGGAGGGACTCTTGATGAGGGAGAGGAGCCATAGGAGGAGGAGGAAGGGTTTGACACTGAAAGAGGGGAGATTGAGCTGAGATGTGGCGAAGAACTTCTTTGCTGTGAGGGTGGTGAGAGCCTGGCCCAGGTTGCCCCGAGAAGCTGTGGCTGCCCCATCCCTGGAGGGGTTCAAGGCCAGGTTGGAGGGGGCTTGGAGCAACCTGGTCTGGTGGGAGGCGTCCCTGCCCAGGGCAGGGGGTTGGAATTGGATGATTTTTAAGGTCCCTTCCCACCCAAACCATTCTCTGATTCCATGATTAGCTTTTCATAATAATACTAAGCCTAAGGACAAGTGAGAGGACTGGGACCTCCCCAGATCCCTTCCCAGACATCTCTCTTCCAAGCCAGACCCCAGTACAACACACAGCTGGGGGGACAGATGCCTGGCACAGGGAAATCCCTACACAATTATGTCAGGAAGCCACTCATCAGGGAACAAACACTGCTCTCAGATGAAGTCTGTAACCAGACAAACTCAGACTCGATGGAGCCTGGGGTTCAGTTTCTGTATCTTGGCCTGAGCTCAGCTACAGGAAGGGACTCCAGAGGAGCACCTCAACTCTGATACCGTTTCAGAGCTACTTCTCACCAGAAACCATTCAAGGGGTGTCATGGTTTCAGCTGGGATGGAGTTAACCTTCTTGCTAGCAGCTGGAGTAGTGCGAAGTTTTGGATTTGGGAGGAGAAACAGTGTTCGTAGTGCACTCATGTTTTTGGTTGTTGCTAAGCAGGTTTCGCTTTACTTACTAAACTGCCTTTATCTCAGCCCGTGAGTTTTTCCTCACTTTTATTCTTCTGATTCTCTCCCCCATCGCAACTGGGGGAGAGCGAGTGAGCGGCTGTGTGGTCCGAGCCGCCGGCTGGGGTTAAACCACAACAACGGTTTTCAGCCTGTGCCTGGTGGACCTCAAGAGGGCCTGAACTACTTCCAAGAACCACAGATGAACAAGTTTAGGGTGAAAAGACTTCAGTTCACTGTCTGGGACCTGCATCTTTGAAGATCAACAAGAGAACAGACTAAAAGCCATCTCTAGGTTTCCCAATGGGGACTGTCCTCCTACCTTTCCCCCTCGATGGATGTGGTACCACACAGAAGTGCCGCCGAAGTCCACGTGGAAATCTGTGTAGCAGCCCTTGACACTCATCAGACAGTATCTGGTGGAAAATAAGATGACGATAAGGTGAAAATGAGTGGTGATCCACTTTTTAGACCAGGTACAACATATTCAAAGAGTTTGAGCTGCCCAAACCCAGGCTAATGGCTCAGAGCAGCGCCAGAAGCCAATTTCTGCAGTGCTAAGCACTTTAGCTGCAGGGAGGTGATGGTTTGCAGGAGAGCCCACTTCGCATTTATATCACATACCCTCAAAAAGATCTACCCTAGGCAAGAGGAGGTCTCATCCTCACATACTGGGCAGCTCTAGAAGCCCCCCATGTCACAGGTTTGGCCCACGGGGCAGGACGGGCAGCGTCCAGCAGCATAACTGACTCCAGATGTCGCGAGGTGGTGAGCACCAAGAGTTGCCCCAAAGGGCAGTGAGCTCCTAGAAGCCACGCCACCACCCTTCCACGCAGCATTCAGCGGGGGCTTAGATCACTGACTGCTGTGTCCTTACAAGTGCCACCCACTGAAATAAGCACAGAGACTGTTCCTCCCGCTCCCCCTCGGTACAAAGTGCTTCTCCCTCGGGCAGTTTTCTTGCCAGAGATGCTTTGCTGCCTGCCACCACTGGAACAGCTTGGGAAGTCACTTACTTCTGCACCTTTGGGTACTGCATCTCCAGGATAGCATTCGTAGACTCTGTCTGACTCTCCTTCAGGTGTCTGGGCCACATGTTATCAACCCAGTCAATCAGATCCACCTACAGCAAAAAGGTGGGAGACGTGAGTAGAGATGAAAGGGGCACAGTAATCCCTTCTGCTGCTCCCCAGCCTGTCCTGGAAGCTCAAATACCTGTTGCCTGCCTGATAAGCCCACAGCTCAAACGCAACTGGGCACCTCTGGGATGCACTGGGCCCACCAAAGCCATGGCTCAGAGCACACCAACAACAAACGATGGGACCAAGGCAGGGAAGGAAGCCCTAATGTTGGCCAAATGGCCACAATTCCTCCTTTTTGGCCCCCACACAACCTTCCCGATGCCATCGGTGCAACCCCACACGTAAAAGCACTTCGGACCAGCCGTTCTGACACCAGTTGGTTCATGGCAAACCTCTGAATTCACACAAGCAGCCAACACCACAGTAAGATCCCAAGCACAGTACTGGGATGCTGGTTTTCCAGTTAGGCGCTACCCAGGAACTGCTGGGCTTACATAAAAAACATACTGGGCAGCATCTATTAGGGTGGGATTCAACTCCCTAAGTTTCAGGACAGCAAGAACAGGCAGAGATGTCCAGGCTCCCTCTACAGTTGACAGAAGTGAATGGCCCAGCAGTGCTGCCCCCTCCTCTCCAGTGACTCCAGAGAGAGTTGGAGGCGTCCATCCCATCTTCCACACTCCAGTAAGAGCAACTCGTTTTCTTCCTGTCCCCTTCCAGCACATCTCAGGTCTCTGCCCTCAGAGATTCCAGCATTTGGCATCGGAAACCCTCCCTGCCCAACCTTCCGGACACAGCGTCACCATCCTAATGAGACCATGGTTTCCAAACACCGAGGAAACCACAAAGCTCACCCAGCATCCAGGCTTCAGCTGCTCTCTCAAAAGAGGGAGCGTGGCTGAGCTCTGCCGTCCAATTTTGGCCCTGATTTAGGAATTTCACACCTGGCCACGTGTTACGGGAAGCCAACCCCTGTCCTGCTCCTCTCTTTGGCCACAACGGAGCTGATCTGCTGCTGCAGGAAAGGGCTCTGTACCAAAGATCAGAGCAGCACCAAGGAGGTAGGTGGGCCCAAGACTGAATCACAGCCAAGGTCTCGGCAGGCAGTGGGATCAGCGAACTGGGAAACGCTGGAAAGCAGTGTCCCCGTGCTGTCCCCAACACTCACTGTGGCTGAGCACAAATCTGGCCTCTCTATTCAAACTCTGCCTGTTCTTGATCACCAGCCAGCAGGAGCAGGTTGCTTCACTCTAATTAGTCTTCAGCCAATCACTGCCATTTCTCTAATTACTGACAATGAGCGACCAAGTCAGCTCTCTGCAGAAGGACATGGCAGGGGCAGGGACAAGACTGTGGTCACTAGACCTCAAGGGTGCCCAGGCTGGGCAGCTCCAGCCTGACTGTGAGATCAGCTCCAGCAGACGAGGTCCCAGTCAAACACAGGATCAACTCCAGCAGCTCCCAGAGGACAGTGGTGACATCCCTGGCTGACCCCACGCGTGTGGCCAACAGTCCCTCTCCTCCCACGTTCAAGTCTACAGAGGACAAGCAGAGGGAGAAGACATTCCCGAGAAGGAAGAGCCACGCTCACCGTAGCTGGTCTCTGCACCAGGTTCTCCAGCTTGGTGTGGCTGAACTCCAGGCTGATGACATTGTAAAGTTTCTCTCGCTCGGCCTCCGGCGTTTCGTAGTAGCGGGCCCACTGCGCCATGGACATCTCGATATCCCTCTGCGTGTTCACATCCATGACATCCACCATCCGTCTGCTCCCTGTCAGAACAGACAGACATCACTGGAACCGTCCCTGTGCGCAGTGGACTACCAAGAAGAGACACGGCAGGAGACATGGGACCCTTCCTCAAGAACTCCCCCCACACACAGGCATGAGGTCTTGGCCTCTGCCATAACTTCATCTCCTTCCATACCCACATTGAAACAGAAGCTGCTTCAGGTCACAGAATCACAGACTGGTGGGGGTGGGAAGGGACCTTTCGGAGATCCTTTAGTCCGACCCCCTGCCAAAGCAGGGCCACCCAGAGCAGGTTGTACAGGAACCCATCCAGGTGGGGTTTGAATATCTCCAGAGAAGGAGATTCCACACCATCTCTGGGCAGCCTGTTCCAGGGTTCTGCCACCCTCAAAGTAAATACGTTTTTCCTCATGTTGAGATGGAATTTCCTGTGTTCTTGTGCCCGTTGCCCCTTGTCCTGTCACCCGGCACCACTGAGAAGAGTCTGACCCCATCCTCTTGACACCCACCCATTATTGATCAGCGTTGATGAGATCCTCTCTCAGTCTTCTCTTCTCCAGGCTGAGCAGCCCCAGGTCCCTCAGCCTTTCCTCATAAGAGAGGAGCTCCATTCCCTTGATCATCTTTGTAGCCCTAGGTCAAATTAGACTCCTCAAGCAGATACGAGTCATGATCCACTGGCAAAGGACAGCTCAGGTTCAACCAGCTGGACAGTGGGGGAGCCACAAAACCAGACCCCCAGCTTTGATAAACCCCGTGACTCTCCCCATTCCTCCCCATCTGCCTGGGGTGCAGCAGGGGCACACTGTGGTCCCCAGACACTTACCGACACACAGCCGCACATCATTCACGCTGAAGTCCGGATCTGGCATCCTGCAGGACAAAACACCTTGCTAAACAAATCACGAAGCGCTTCTGGTTGCAGACCCTTCCCACCTGTAACGCCAGTATTGGCACCCTGAAGATATTATTATGCTTCTTTTTGGCTGTGGGTGAAGACCACGCAACTAGATCTCTGGGGACACAGGTCTGGGCTGAAACACTGGGCTCAACTTCTGGGAAGCAGGTTTGGGAATAGGATATAGGATCTCTAGAGCACGAGCTGTTTGTTGTAACAGTGGCTTCTGGCAAACAAACAAGCGGGCCTCAAGCTAAGCAATCCTACCTCTCATTTTCAAGAGTGCTCGTGTGAGTTATCCCAACATAAAGGGCACAGCCAGACCAGTACAAGCAGTGTATTTCACTGACACAGCATAACCACGCTGACTGTTTGTACTGGCAAACCCATCCGCACAAACACTGCTGTCACAGGAAGAACGGGCGGGCAGCGATTCAAGCAGCTCTTGACCCAGAGAAATAACCAAAAGCTCAGGAGAAATCCGGTTTTACCCACACTGTAATTCTCAGTATCAAATCCGTGCCCTCCCAAGTCACCCAGCAGTTAAAACCGAGCCCGGCGCGATTTCCAGTCTAATTTATCCCAGTATGATACATCACGCACTGGGCGAGGTGTTGCCCATCCGTTCACAGCCAGCGGAGGAAGTTAAGAGCAGCGCTGCTGATATTGGCTCTGACAGAGTTTGCTAGGGCTAATTTATTCCTCTAACTTTTGTATTAATCAGTACCAAAAAAACCACTAACCCAGCAGAAACACTGGATCAGATCAGGGTGGGGTTTTTTTTATTTTGTAAAAGACAGCTGTAATGCTTTGATATAATATTTCTTACCTTAAAACTGCACCTACCACCCCATAGCGTATTTATAGGTACATCATAAAACAGCACAAAGTCTTGCATCACTGCAGCTTTACACTCAAACCCCTAAACCTTTCCTGACTTACTGTAGCAAGAGAAAGATACGACACTTTAGAAGTAACCACGTTGGGTAAAATGGGTTGGAATTCTGGAAAATGCCAGAAATACTACAAATTGCTTGACTCTCTGGCAATAGATGCCTATATTGCTAGGAAAAATAAAACCCAGACAGATGTTGCATCAGAGCAGCAGTGGGATTTTCCAGACATTTGGTTGAATTGTGATCACCTACAGCCAATTCAGTCCTCTCATTTTAAATCCAAACAGACTTGTAAGAACAGGATAACTGAGGTGGAAGATTACTTCTCACAGCATGTAAAGAACAGCATGGACAGGACACAGTCACGCCACCTTGGCAGAGCACAGATCCAACTACCAGGATCGGATCCCACACAGTGTGGAGAGAGGGAAGAATTCGGGCCAGAGACACCCACCATTCTGTGCCCCCAACACTTACTTTATCCCCAGGCCGTCCGAGCTTCTGAAGATGAGAGGGTCTCTCAGGCCACCCCGCTGGATGTATTCAACTGTGAAGTCTGGGGTAGGGAGACAAGGAGGAGGAAGGCGTTAGGGGAGACTCCTTCAGGGGACTATAGACAAACTGAGGTTAGGAAGGATCTCTGGAGAGCTCTAGGCCAACCCTGCTCCCAGCAAACTGACTGAATTCAGACTCAGAGCAGGTTGTTCAGAGCCCTCTGCAGTTGAGAATCACAAAACGGTTAGAGTTGAAACGGACCTTGAAGATCATCTCATTCCAGCTCCCTGCCCTGGGCAGGGACACCTCCCACTAGACCAGGTTGCTCAAAGCCCCCTCCAACCTGGCCCTGAACACCTCCTGTGTGGCCTCCACAACTTCTCTGGGCGACCTGGGCCAGGGTCCCACCACCCTCACAATCAAGAATTTCTTCCTAATAGACCCGAGAACCTCCTCATATCTCCGTGGCAAGGCCAGCTAGCGGAAGAAAGCCCTGTTCCTCGCAATTTCTACACCCCTTCGGAGATGCTGGAAGTCCTTTGCGGCAGTTCTGCGAGCAGCATGGTGTGTGCCGTTGACAAGCTCCAGACAGGCCCCCCAGGGAGGGGGGAATTTGCTGCAACAGGCTGCACCAGACAGGGGAACAGCACGGTTTTTGGTCCCCAGCTTCCTTAAGAAACTCCCAGCCAAGCAAAGAGATGCCTTGAAGAAACGCTCCTCCCTCACGGTAAATCCTCATGAGGCTGCACTGACTGCGTGATGAAAAGACGTCCCACTGAGCCCTACGCGTGGTGAAAGAAAGGGGAGAGATCCCACACAGTCTTTGAATTAAGCATCTAGTAGACATGTGGCTGCAATTACAGGTGCTGACCCAGGCGAACCCTCTCGGTTCCTGGCCGCCACGTGTCCCAGCGAGCCCGCAGCGCTGCAGACTGGCTCGTGGCTCTCCAGAGCGAGCGGCTTCCGTGCCTTTTCCCCACACGCGCTCCCCCTTTACCAGCTCCCCTGGGTCCAAGGGCTCAGCAGCCGTGAGCCGATCCTCCACCCATATGCCTCAAGTTGCCTTCAAACTGCTTGGGAACTGCCGCAGGACTTGCAGGGGTGGGGGGGGGAGGCAGCAAAAACATCTCCCGCCCGCTCTGCGCCGCTTGGGTTACACAAGTAAACCCGTTTACAGCAGAGGAAAACATGGAACTGGTACGAAGAGCAGTTTTCCCAACTTTACAGAAGGGTGGAAAGTAAAAAGCAGCACAACGCAGGAGAAGGGGAAAGGATTTCATTAATCCTTGAATTTCATTTCAATTGCCTTGTCACCGCCCTTCAAGTTGGCAGTCGGGGAGGCTCTGGGTGTAGTCGGACGCACGAGAGCACATCCAACTGCGAGCACTGTTAAGCTTTCCACGAAAGGCTCGGGGAAAGGTCATCTCCCCCACCATTCCTCGCTGGAGAAACGGCCAACCACGGCAGCTGCCTGGTTTCTGACAGCGGTAGCACACGCCGCAGAACAGCGGGCCCAAGACAAACCTTTGCCTTCCATGAACACCACGAAGGTGGAGTTAAACTTGTTGGTGGACAGCTTTTCCTCCAGGTCAAACGTCCTCTTCCCTTCGATTTCATCGTCGGAGATGCCATCGTCCTCGTAACGCCGCCTCATCGTGCCACGCTGAGGAGAGAACAGAGTAGGAAGGACAGAGTTATGGAGCAAGAGGAAGAACCAGCTGGCTTCCAAGTCTCATTTCAACCTAGTACAGCTCAGCCAGGACCTCCAGAAGATCCTTCACCCTGGGAAGCCCACACGCTCCTTCTTCCAGAGAGAAGGGACCCTAATATTACTGCAGTGTATTATCCACCAGGTTTCTTGCTCAAAAAGCACTGCTGGCATCAGTTTTCAAGAGAGACACGCCAGAGAAGATCTATTTGGGCAACGTCTCTTCTGGATCCAAAACACTCCACCGAAATATCATTTTTGCTCCTCCTACAACCAACAGATTCGTGCGAATGAGGCCGTAGGGGAGACAGATAATTCACTCCTAATGAGAGCTAACACAGAAACACGGGAAGAAAGGAGATAATTCAGTGTAACTGGGGCAAAGGAAAAAGAATCAGTTTCCCATTTTTACAGGTGCATCCGTATTTTATTGCGTTGGAGGTAAAGGCACTTGTGAATTTAAATCCCTGCCAGAACACCCAAGTGATAAAGGAAGGGTTTTTTTGCTGAAGACAGTTCTCAAGTGTTCATCTTTGGCTGTGCTTGTACACAAAAGTTGATTTATTCCCTCGTTTGTTTGTGGGGGAGTAGTAGGGAGAGGAATAACCCTTTTCACAGAGGGTCTCATCAGTACATCTGTAGTGGGATTCCTGACAGACATCCTCTTCTAGCATCGCTGGATCTGGAAGAAATTACTGTCCCCAGCTGTCGGCCACCCCTCCAGAGACCGGCCGTGCTCTGGCAGAGCCGTTCGTGGGAAACGCTCCCTAAATCCCCTCAGATAAAAGCCAACCTGGTCTGAATTAGCCAAGCTGACTTCCCCCAATTAGGGATGCTCCCATTATAAAGCAGTCACACACCAATCGTCGCGCCAGCAGCCAGCCAGGGACAGGACTGGGGGACAGGAGGTGACGCAGAAGCTACTGTCACATCTGGGGCCTGGAAGGTGGCACCTGCCTGCAGCACGGGGGCCACAGCACATCCCCAACAACCACCACCGGTCCCAGCCACGGGCTGGGATGCTGGAATTCACCATTGCCAGCGAGGTGACCGATGGCATCACAGCCCCTGCATGACCTCCTGCGAGTTTAACAGCTCATTTCTTCCTTCTTTTAGGGTCTCTTGGAAAAAGCAAGAGTGCTCTTTCCCAAGATTCTCCTCCCAGTGCTCCCAGCAAGCCGCAGATCTCCTCCTGGGTGTCCAGCACCCATTTGGACTTCACCCAAAGCCACTCTCCGCTCCCTTCTGTCTTTCTCACCCAGCCAAGGGTAAGGCAGGGCTTGCTCTGACCACATGAAGTCCCAGGAGGTACAAGCCCACCTCGCAGTGATGGTGAAAACCCCCGAGAGGGTTTCTTTTCCCCCAAGGAGTCAGCCCCAGCCCTGCCTGGCCTCACTCACCTTCCCCTTAACCCCTGGTATCCAGCCGGGATATTTTCCAGCCTGGTATTAGCCATCCATCAGTCTGATCACTACATCGCTTCGCTCCTCCCTCTCTTCTTTTTAATCTTATCTATTTAAACAGAGGCGGCAAAAGAGAAAGGACTCCCTCATACGGACGCACTACTTTAAAGATACTTTTAAAACTAATTAGTTCAGTGCAGAAGCATGTGGGGACACTCATTTTCTCGGAGAAAAAAAAAAAAAGGACTTCCCCCCCCCGCCCCCATAACATACAAGTTTAGCCTCACACTTTCAAGGCTGACCAATTCCCAAGTAGTTTCCCAACCATCCAGACAGAGAAGCTTTACCTCTCCCTGTTAACACCTCATTAACTTTCCAACCCACCCCCCAGAAACCTGAACACGACGGGAGCACACGCTCCTCATCTGCAAGGCAGGAACAACAGGCTGCTCCTGAACCAGGTATTTCAGAAAAAGCCCCAAAACCAACATTCTCCAAGGGCCCCCGATGATTAAACAATATGGAAAGGGGGCTGCAGTGTTTGCAGTCCTTTGTCTTAAGCCACCCACTAAGCAGGGAGAGCAAACAGGAGTATTTTCTTTCACTAGTTTTAACAATACAAAGATAAAACTGATTTTACTTACAGGCTTTTATGGATGCACTTGTATAAATGCACAATGATGCTTTAAAAAATAATAATAAAAAAAAAAAAAAGGACAAAAAGAGAAGCCAATCCACATATTCCCGGGGAACTTCGAACTTCATGGTGGCAAGGCCCCGCATCCCACTGCTCCCGGCACAAAACAAGGGCTGGGATTCCCAAGTCCTCCATCACACTGCCTTTAAACTGAGACTGGCTCTTTCGAGAAGCACCAGAACTTGAAGTTAAGAGATGTAGATGTTGTTCCTGGGAGAAGAGGTCCCGGCTGCGTTTTATCAGAGGGTGAGCACACCTTATAAAGCACTTTTTCTTAAAAAAATAAATCAATCACTCAATCTGTTACCACCGTGCGGTGCTTGGTTTTAAAATAAGGGCACAGCACAGGGGAGAGAGGACTTGCCCCGTCCAAGATTTATGGATACAAGAGAGACAGCCTCATGCTCTCAGCGTTTCGTGAAAAACCCCAGTGTTTTGGGAAAGGTTCCTTTCAAACGCAGCCCCCTCAGGCAGACACATGTCCCGGCTCCTGGGAGCATCGCCCCAGCCAGGCTTCCAGCTCCTGGGAGGAACGGAGCATCTCCCTCCATCCACAACCCTCTCCCCACCTCTCACCTCCGGGTTGGTGGCCTGAAACGGTCCAAAAGAGCTGCTTGGGAGGGATGGATTTGGCTGGCCCTGGCATGGCCACACTGCAAGATGCCCTTGGTGAGAAAGGACGGAGCAGGTAGAGTTGATGATGGCTGAAGACCTTATTTGGGTGCCCTGGGCTCTCAGGGTGAGCAGGCGGAGCTCTGCTGGCCCCACCTTTGGGGCACAACCAGCTCCTGTTAACCCATGGGAGACCTGGTTGAAGTCCCCCAGGCAGCAGAGCAGGAAGAGATGGCAGCGAGGTGATCATCTCCGGGTGCCAGAGGACTGAGAGCTCTTCTCCCCCCCCGTTGCCCCAACTCTGCACCAGCTTCAGAAAGCACCGTTTTCTGCTGTATTTGTTTGAGCCGGGGAAGGAGAGCCCCGACAAAACACGCTCAGAGGTTCTGCCAGGCTGAACGCAAACACAGGACTCTCCTGGCTGGCCATGGAACAAGCCAAACAGAAAAAAAACACTGGCCCAGCTGATTCCAGCTCCACAGACCTTTCCTCACCTCCTCTGGAGCCCCAAACAACCACAATTCCCATCCCAGAACCATTTCAAATCACTTCTCTCCCCTGAAGAACGCTGCCCGAGGGTGCAGAAGGCTTCGGTTATAGAGGAAAACACACCAAGGAAACCCCATTTGTAGCTTCCCCTTTATATTTTTGCACTTTCAGAGAGGAGGTCATGGTGCTTCCCTGGGCTTCTTTGGACCTTTTGCAGGCCCCATCCAGCTGAAACACCTCTCAAATCCTTCCCCATGATGCTCTCGGCCATCAGCTGCCTGTTGCAGTTCCTGCCGGGACACTTTTTGACTGCTTTTACTGTTACAAGGACAGCAGGAGACTTCACATTATTTTGCAGGTATCTTACTCCTTCCTAAAAATCAGACCAGGAAAGTTTAAGGCACACCTAGACCAAGCAAGGATGCTAAAAACCTTCCAGCATGACCAGCTTTTCACTTACCCCCAGGTCCCAGGCAAGCAGAGGAAACAAGGGTCAGGACTACCAGCCCCAGCAGGCAGCTCTCGGTCGTTAGGTTGATTAGAGGATTTGCATAACGAAGCAGAGGATGCTGGGCCCTGTAGTCTGTAGGTCTCGGTGGGTTTGGCATCGGGTGGGTTGGTGGGACACTGCAGGGCCAGGTTGTGGTCTGTGTTTTGACCTGCTTGCTTCTAGTCGGCAGGTTTTGGGAAAAGCAGCTCTTTTTTTGCCTTCTCTGGGTAAAAAACCTCATGAGATGTAAAAGGTTTGACATGCTAAAAGCTGGCAAGAGGCAGCTATACCCAAGCTATATATTATATATATACCCAAACTTTATATTTGGCTCCCAGGCTGGAAATATAAATGATATTTTGGGACTCCTAGTTAAGCTACACAACTGCATCGGGCTGAAGTTCAGGTGTGTCCCATTTGGCCATGAACACAGGTCCAGCCACAGCTTGGTGTCTGCCTGACCGTGCTCAGGCTTCCCTTACCCTGGTGGAACGTCAGATGGCATTAGCTGGCTCGCTCCTACAGCTACTGCCAGGATAGGAAAGACAGGGCGAGGGGCAGGGTTGGAAGTCGAGGGAGGTGATTCTACCCCTCTGCTCCTCTCTGGTGAGACCCCACCTGGAGTACTGTATCCAGCTCTGGAGTCTTCAGCACAAGAAGGACATGGAGCTGTTGGAGCAGGGCCAGAGAAGACCACGGAGATGCTGGGAGGGCTGGAGCCCCTCTGCTGGGAGGACAGGCTGAGAGAGTTGGGGGGGTTCAGCCTGGAGAAGAGAAGGCTCTGGGGAGACCTTGGAGCCCCTTCCAGTCCCTCAAGGGGCTCCAGGAAAGCTGGGGAGGGACTCTGGATCAGGGAGGGGAGCTATAGGAGTAGGGGGAAGGGTTTGATACTGGAAGAGGGGAGATTGAGATCAGATGTGGGGAAGAACTTCTTTGCTGTGAGGGTGGTGAGAGCCTGGCCCAGGTTGCCCAGAGAAGCTGTGGCTGCCCCATCCCTGGAGGGGTTCAAGGCCAGGTTGGAGGGGGCTTGGAGCAACCTGGTCTGGTAGGAGGTGTCCCCCCCATCATAGAACTGGATGATCTTTAAGTTCCCTTCCCACCCAAACCATTCTAAGTATAACTCCAGCATGGCTGAATCCTTAGGAGCCTGTCCCAGACCACGACGGCTGCAGCCACACAACACAGTACGAACCTGAGCGTGAGCTCGGTCTGACAGCTCCCTGAAAGATTTCCTTCTGGAGCGGTCGCAGTCACCGCCCTGCCAGACTGGATGCCACATGCGGCATTGTCTGTCCCTCTGGAAGTGGCACCAAGCCAGCGCGGGCTCTGGATTGTGTGGGCCGGCTCATTTAACGGAATTGCGACCACATGGCCAGGGCCTGATGCAGATCCCGCTGGTGCTGTAGGTGGATGCTGCGCTCGTGCTGGGGGTACAGTCCCAGCAAAAAGGGGGTCCCACCAGGACAGGACGCAGGCTGAGCAAAGGATAAACCGCCAGAGATGCTGCGCAGAGGATCCCCTTCTCCCTTCCCCATCCACCCGCTCCCTCCCCGTGCCCTGTCACTGCTGGCTCTAGTCACTCCACTTCGGCATTTGGGCCACGAAACCGCTTTGCGTTGGTTAATCCTGAGCAAAAATTATAACTTGGAGGGCAGATCCCACTCCCACCCCACGTGAAGGTGCAGCAAACGATCTGGTTGCCCGCTAACGAACTTGGAGGCTTTCTGACCAGGGAAAGGCAGCGTTGTTTCAGAGGATGCCACTCCACCAGCCCAACTTGCCGTGGACTCGCGTTGCACGAAACAGCAACGATAAAAACTTCGCTTTACTCCAGAGAAATCCACCCTGTGGGATCAGGGAAACGTCGTCTTTTCCCTCCTTCGGAGCACGAGGCAAATGGCCACACCGCAAAGGTGCAAACACGAGGAAATGGGACAAAAGCGCCTTAAACTCTAATCCCTTTACAATGGGGAAACGGGGACGGTGAAAGCGGAAGGAAAGGGTCCTCTCCTCCAGCCCGGCAAATTCCGAAGTCTAATGCTCCTGTCATCGGCACAGCATCAGCTCCAAAACCCGTTCCAGATCAGCTTCGCGTGTTCCTGTGGGCAGGGAAGAGTCTGGCCGCCTAATTCGCACAGTATGTAGGAGAATAGGATCCCAGTCACGGCTGAGGACCCAAAAAGCGCTGCCACAATACAAATAGCTCCCATCAGTTATACGAGGCCTCTCGCGTCCTGGGCCAGGGCCACAAGCGCTTTCATGTCATTGTTGTCTTGGGAGGGTGGGGGGAAAAAAACAACACCACCACAACATTTCAGTGCGCGCAAAGCAGACGGGAGGAACGAACGGCTTCTGCACTCCCAGGCGTGTGTTTTGGGACAGAGGCAGCATCTGCTGGGGCTTTGGGCAAATCCCTGCAGCAGTTTTCCCCCCCTCTCCTGGAGCCTGCAGCTTCCTCACAGCAGTTACACAACCCACGGCTCCCTAGATCTCAAAATTGGGTCTCCGTACTAGGTTAGATGCGATTAGTGTCTGAACCTAGGGCTTGTGTAGGGACACTCCAAGAGCCCTTTCTTTCCACTACCAGGATATTTTTCCAGCGTTAACTGTTGCTTCAGCCAGAGACGCGCGACTTCCAAAAAGGAGATCAGCAGACGCCCCCAAAACCATCATCCATGAATGTCCCAGATGGAGCTCAGCTCCAGCAAAGCAAGGGATAAGTCAGGCACATCAGACATGTATCTCCGTTGGAGAACCTCAGCGTCCAGCATTAAGCAGCGATATTTAAACATTGCCTTTTTTTTTTTTTTTCCCCCCAGTTTTGTGATCTGCGTTAGGATTCGGGCATTTTTCATCCTGCTGAGAGTTTTACGAAGGAAGAACAGACAAGCAGTCCAAAGCCTTTCTCTGCGTGTCAGGCAGGGTCAAGATAAAGGCAGTTTATTCATCCTCCAACACCAGACAGCCAGCAATTCTCATCTAAGATAGCTGGGCCTTCACCATTTCTTTCTGGCCCTCTTGGGTACCATTCGCTTAATGTAGGAAATAGGAAGCATGAATATTAATCCCACGGATGGCTCCAGTCTTATCCCTTCTATTCTCATCCCTTCACCTGCAGCTTCTTTCTCTCAGGGATGCCGGGGAAACGCCTCACGCAGCTCCACGGTGACACTCTTCAAAACCCTTCCTTGGACACCTCTCTCCATCAAGCAAGCGTTGTCTCGATGGAGCATGGCTACCTCTAACAGCAAAGGAACTGACAGTTGGCTGAAGAGAACCATAAGACTACTCTCCTGTGGGGCTGTTTTTTTTTTTTTTTTTCTTTTGAGAAAAGACCGAGTACAAGGTCAAATTTGGGAGAAAAAAAAAAAAAGAACAAGCCGTCCCTTTCGCTGAAAGAACCTCACATATTTACAGAGTGAAACCAACAAACACCACAGCATTTCAGTCACTTCCTGTCCTGTCTCCTGCTGGTCCCTCCCCGATCTCCCAACATCTTCATCTCCAGGAAGCCTCCTCCTCCTGTGCCACAGCTCCTTCCTCTTCAGGACACCAGAGGACTCCTCAATTTCCCTCTCCCTATGCCTCCTCCCCTTTGTCTGTTGGGTTTCCAGAGCAATTTGCCTGGTTTGAAGCCTCCCCTGATCCTCCCTTATTCCTCCAGATTAAAGATATTGACCTGAAGAACGCAGCCCCGTATCACCCCCGTTTCTGAACTCCCTCCTTCCAAACTCCCCTCGCTGCAGGTCTTATAACTTCTACCTGGCTCCCAGCAAATGTCAAGAGCAGCGTCATTTACCAGTGGATCTCTCTCATTCACCAGTTTCCTCACCGGGTGCCTCCCAGCCACTCATCCCTTTGTAGGTTTACTTTGCTGAAATGCATCTAAATTGGTAATAAACCAACAAGCTCAACTCTCCTCAGTTGATAAATTTAACTTCTCACGTATTTTTACATCAAAGAACTACGGTTTTTGTCTAGGTAAGCTCAGACCTTCAACATCCAAACTCCTTGATGGGTGTTTTTATCTTCAGCGAGTACCTCTGGCAAAGAGCAGTGTCCAGAATCCAGTCACCAAGACACCCTACTGAGACCCACCAGCAATTAACAGCCAAATTAAATCCTTTGTATCAGTGGGAGAGGGTCCCGCGTCTATGGGAAGGCACATGGCACGAGGATGGACAAGCGTGGAAGCAGCAAGGCAGACCCAGGGCAGAGCAGATGCCAACACCAGAACCGGGTACGCAGAGAAGACACTCCCTTGCAAGTATTTTCAGATAGCGCGTGGAGAACCAAGGCACAAAGATTATGAAATCCCATCAGCAGCCTGCCAGGTTACCGCTTATCTTAAGCACAAGAGCTTTACCTTTCTATATTCCTTTCCTCCAAGCCTGCACCTCCCCACTTCCAGCTCCTGGGTCTCCAAGATCTGGTCCATAAAAGCAAATTATTTGTTTCTCTCTGCCAGCAGAGCGGCAGCAGGCTCTGTCCTGTGCCTCAACCTTCAACCACTTCAGTTTCTCCTCCTCTTCCTCCCAAGTGTGGGAAGCAATAACTAAACTACAACCCCTCCTGTCACCCTTGGGGAACCAAGGGGTTCTCCAGAGATGGGCCTGTGTTGTTCTGTTAATATTTTGGCTCTGCAGAGCCATTTGCTTGGCCAAACAACTGCCAGTGCCCCAGGGATGATCAATAAAGTGGTCCTGGGCTCTCCGCTCACCCCAGCCAGGAAGAAGTCCCATAGTAGAATCTGAAGAGAAGGCCTTGATGTCCCAAGCAAGAGATCGAGTGGCTGTATCTGTCTCAGGGCCAGCCCAACACTAGGACAAGCCAGGAGGTAGATAATTTTAGCAGCTCTGTGTGCCCTCTCCACCAATGATGACTCTCTGGACAAGATGACCACACTAAACTAACTCTTTTCCTGCCCAGTTTCACAAAAGGAACCCAAGAACTAACCCAGCAGGACTTCACCCAGGTTAAATCATAGAATTATCTAGGTTGGAAGGGACCTTTCAGATCATCAAGTCCAACCATCGATGTCCCTCATCACCTCCTGTCTCTCTCAAGAGCTGGAGAGCAGAACTGGTGTATCCCAGGTTGAACGTTCCCGGACAAAGAAAGACTCAAAGCACCAGGCTGAGGAGTGAAGAGGAATCTACTTAGAACTGGAGCCCTTCCAGGCTTCACAGCTCCAGGAGGGATTCCTATCACGAGCAGGGCTGGCAGCGTTTCAGAACACACAGGGAGAACGCTTTGGTTTGCACTTTTGGGTTACAAAATTGGCTGTACACAAGGAATAATTGGGGAATTGGAGCAAGGCTGAAAGAGGCAGGTGGGGAGACGGCACCAAGGGGCCAAGGAGAACTCCAGCAGCTGCCGCTAAACCACAGGCTGACCAGCCACAGCAGCAAACCCACGAGACAGGGGAAGGCGCTAGAGCAGATCACAGATGGGCAAGTCTGGCAACAGTCCCAATAAGGCATCGCTGCTCCTAGGAAAGGATACGGCTCCTCACTCCAGTCACCTGCAGCATATTTCCCGTGCAGCCGCTGTCCCAACTAACCCTTAAATCGTCCGTACCCACCACCAGCCACAGAACCCTGGTACAGGGACAAACCCTGCCTGGATTCTACGAGACCTCGAGGAAGCTCATGAAGGACCATCAAACCCTCCACCATCCCACCTTTAAGGACCAAACACTGATCCTGTGAGCCACACAGACTGTGTTAGAAGCTGCTCTTTGATGTTCAGCCTTGTTATTTCTCAAGTAAACGGAGCAAACTCCTTTAATTACCTCTCATGCCTTCCAAAACAGAAGAAATCCAAGGAAAAACACTCCTGTGTAGACCCCCTTCCCTGCCAGGGAGTCCCCAGGAGGTGCTGTGCAGTCAGGTGGATGAGCATTACCAGCTCTGCTACTCTTTCTCCTTTGCACAGGAAGGCAACAGAACATCTCCAAAATGGAACAAAGTAGACCAAACTTCTCCAAAAAGGCAGGCTTGAAAATTACACGCACTTAATCCCATTTTCCCACTTGGGAAAGAGCGGACCATTTACATCCAGCCCACACATACCACCAGGCAGAGACGTAGCAGAGCCGGCACAAGGGACACACGGAGCCACCTGCATTTGGGGACAGAAATGCAACTGATCTAGCATTAATAGGTCAACTCTTTGCTTCATTCCTTGCTGGGACAGGCAGAGCACCTCTCTGTTCACCGTACGGTGGGAGTTCAGAGGACTAGTGTAGATTTTTCAGTAGATTTTCAGTAGATTTTTCACCCTCCAAACTTCTCAGCTTCCCAACCCAACTCTGCAGAAACCTGTTGCCAGTGCCGTCACATCACACAAACGGAACAAGGCTGGACCACGGGAGTACTCAGACAGCAAAAGCATGGGAAGCTTTGGGGTTTGCACCACAATTCCTGCTAAGCTGACACTGTCCTTTAAAGAGAATAGAATCATAGAATGGTTAGAGTTGGAAGAGACCTTAAAGATCATCTAGTTCCAACCCCCCTGCCATGGGCAGGGACACCTCCCACCAGACCAGGTTGCTCAAAGCCCCATCCAGCCTGGCCTTAAACACTTCCAGGGATGGGGCATCCACAACTTCCCTGGGAAACCTGTTCCAGTGCTTCACCACCCTCACAGGAAAGAATTTCTTCCTAATATCTAATCTAAATCTCCCCTATTCCAATTTAAAACCATTACCCCTTGTCCTGTCGATAGCAGCACAGGCTGCTCAAATTGGGGCTTAGGATCTTATGAAGACTGAAAACAACCCAGAGCCACTGGGATGAACATGGACAGTGCGAAACCATCTACTAGGAAGGAGATTTCCTCCTTACTCCGCACTGTTACACCATCACTGCACGCACTCCCTCCCCCTTTGCTCCATAAGGAGCCCAGGACTTGCCCCTTCCTACCTCCAAACAGGGAAAAGGGGCTCAGGAGGTCAGCGACACACGGAAATATTTAAGCACAGGGAATTACAGACACTGAGGCAGCCTGACCCTAAAGGAATATACGCTACCAGTGCTTTCCTTTCCACTTCCAGCTGCCTCAGCTCAATCCCAAGATTACAGCTCCCAAAAGCCAGGGGTAGATGAGAGAGCAAGGGGGAAGCAGGGCGTTCTTGGACGAACGGCCCAGGCCAGCCTCTTTTTTTAAAAAATAAAAATACAGGCTTTTCTGCTCCTACACCTTCCGATTGTTCCTCCAGCATTCCCTTCGCTGTCTCTCCAAGTTCTGCAGCGGCGCCTCTCTTCTCTCTCCCTTCGGACTCTCACCGCTGCCTCATGAAAAGTTGGACGAGGTAAAGGGGCAACATCGAAAAGGACCATCCCCTCCGCGTATCTCGCTGGTGGTGAGAACGCGCCTCGCTGGCTGAGATCTGCTTCTTTCGATAACAGTTCTATCGAGCGACATCCCCATCCTTCCCCTCGGTGCCTTTTATCAAGCCACCTCTTCTCCCAAACTCTGTTACGACCGGCTAAGCCACGACGGCACGATTCTGCAGTCGGTTCCCAACCCCGAGGGCCAGCGCTCACAAAAAAAACCACAGATGACGATCACACCCCGGAGCCTCTTCCTCGACATAGAAGGGCGTGGGGGGTAGTTTTATTAAAACCCTTGTTGCTGTACAGTGCGATAACTAAAACACACGAGATCCAGGGAAAGACAAAAAGCAGCCGGTGTTTAAATGTAACCGTAGGGAGGGAAGTTTACTGCTCCGCTCACCATCTCACCATCGATATGACCTCTTCTAGTTGACAACAGGAAAAACTGTCAGTCCTTTCCCCCCACCACCACCATCTCGTTCACACGCAGTGCTGTGAACCACACCTCAGCTCTTTGGGCAGCAAAAGATGCCACCCAGATTTGCACCCCGCCAAGCACCCGACCTGGGTGGAAGCACTACAGAGAGCACACCACCCCATCAAACTGTCGCACAAGCGTAAACCCACCTAACTCTTCTTACCACCCTGCAAACCCGGGCAGATCCCGGCCCCAAAACCTCCTCCGGTTCAAGTTCCTGGGACTTCCACAGGGATTCAGAGTCCCTGGACAGGCAGCTCATGTTGTTTACCACCAGTACCGTTTCTACAGCAACAGAGATGCACAAACATGGACTCAAAGAAACAAAACAGAGAGAAACCCTGTCAAACAGATCCGTCTCTATCCCATCAGGGATTCACAGGCTACACTTCCTCACCAGGTGTATCTGAACCACCTCAAATGCCAGCAAGAAACACCAGCGGACAGCTATGCATCTTCCTCACCTGGTTCCTGGGAGCTGGGAAAAAGAGGTAAACAAGGAGGATCAGCAAAGAGAAAACTTCATCACATCCCTTTTGGTCTCTCCAGATTAAGCTCCAGGGTCCATAAGCAGAGCTCTTTGAGCATCAGTGACCTACAGCAGCTCACACTCATTCTCCTACACCATCCTAGAGCCTGTGATTTCCCTATCACATGAGCACGAACAAGTGAAAATTAGCCAGCGTGGTCCAACTGTTAGGACACATGACACAGAGCATTTCCTAACTGCCTGAGATGCAACACGGAGGTGGCAGAGCATTTGCTCCTAGAGCTGCTACTGGGCAGCACTGACATGACCCAAGAAGTAGGGAGATAGAGAGAAAGCAGCACAAACATGCTCTCGCTACTCCTTGGCCCTCAAAAATCAGAAGTCATTAGCATCCTCACCAAGGGAGATCTGAAGGTGCCTGAAGGTGGGCAGCACAGGGAGTTCAGACCGCTGTGGAAAGGGAAGAAGAACCCCAAAGTTCCCTACAGCCCCCTAGAGGCTGACACCCTACCCTAAGCCCTCCAGAAAAAGGAATGGAGCCTGGACCAGCACAAGCACTCGTACAGCAAAGAGTCTGGTCTGCAGCTCAACCAGCTGGAGACCATCCCAGACGGAAGGTAGCTGGTTTCAGATTTTATTGACAGGCTTTCTGATGATGCATCCGTACAAGTGCAGCCACAGACAGCTTCTGAGCTTCAGCTGAAATGGTCAGAACCCATTTTCCAGAGGCATATGCCTATCCACTGCTCCCTGTTCCCTCCCAGGTTTGTTCTGTCTAACCCCCGCTCCAAGAAGATCAATTTAACTGAGATCCCAGGCTCTCCAAGCCGACTGGAGATAACAATCCCAGTACTGAGATACACACTCCCCACCCTTATTGCCTCCCAGTGCTTTTGACAGCTTAGTATCTTTGATATCTAATTATAGGCCCTGCCGTCCTACCGCAGGGTTTGCTCTTCCACTTGGCTCTTTTGCTTTTCCCAAGGCAAACAAGCAAGATCCTTCTCTGCTCCCATCTCCCCCTCCACCAAGAACAGGTAGGACATCCAGAGTAAGGCAGATCTGCTCATCTCTGACAACTCCTGTTCTCTGAGCACACAGGTTCGTGTCCCCAACCAGCTCCTGCCACAGGGAGTACGCGGCTGTACGACCACACGCGGTGATTGAGCACGGTGTGCCACGTTCATCCTCACCTTCTTCCTCTTCCACTTGCCTTTAACCTCTCCCACACAAATAAAAGCAGGTCAGGCATCGCGTAGGAAAGCCTGTGAACTAATAAGTCAGCTCCGGCACCAAATTGAGCTTTCCAGAGCTCAGGCTGCCCCCGTCAGAGCTCACCCATCGTCTTCTCCTCTGGAATCAGCAACACTCTTCCAGCAGCAGCACCAGACATCTCAGCCTGAAGACAAGTAACTGCTTTCCCTCATACGTTTTTGGAGGACAGTTAGTGCACCACCTTGTTTCTCCACCTTCTGATCACACCACCACGTCCCCCACGTGTGCCATTTCTCCCCAAAACCCAGCCAGTGACCTGTAGACCCCCGTTTGGGTGGCTCCTGTCCTAATTAGCCAACAATTTAAAAAAAAAAAAAGTACTGGGGGCATGGGGACTGCTCTCCTAACTTATTAGTGTCACCTCCAGCTGGGATAACCCTGTGAAAAACTACTCCTGCTCATTAACAGGAGACATAAATGCAACTTGCAAATATTGTTTGGTAACTCACGAGTAACTTCAAAGTGCTCCTGCGTTGTCTGGCTGCTTCCAGGAACACACTCAAAGCACAGCCAGGCCTGGGACAGTAAGAAGCCACCAGAGATAGAGATATTTACCCCCGCTGTGGTCCTCTCTGCTGACACAGAACATCATCCAGTTGGTTACGGGGACGTATTCTCCCAGGGAGCAGCACGCTCTTGCATCTCTCAGGATCCAAACGCTCACAGGGATTTCTAAAGCTTTCCAAGGAAAGCCTTCAGTTGCTGCGAGCTTCCACCAAAGAGCTGCCCAGATCAAATCTGAACAGTCCCTAAATTATTTAGAGCTCAATTATTACACCTGGGTCATTTGGAATGACTCATTTGTAGTGTCTTCAGTTCGAGGCAGAGGCATGTGGGAGAGATTAATTACCCTACTTGCACAGGTCCTGTCTAGACGAGAAAATTGAGGTGTGACCAGCAGACCAGTGACATTTGGCCGGACGGGATTTCACACAGGGGACATATCAGACAAAGAGGAAGGAGCATCGCTTGACAGGGCCACCAGTGCCAAATTTCAAACAGGGGGGCCATGTACAACCACCCAGATTCCACTCCCCGGTGCACGTGGCTTGGCCCACACCTCAGTACTGCAGGAACTACGCTGGTAGGTTCACACCAGGACACACGGACAAGTCCCAGGTCAATGGGACCAGCCCTGGAAAAGCCAGTATCCAGCAGGACCAGCCTCTGTCGAGCACACCAAGATTTGAGGATGACAAACGCCAGCAACCACAAAAGGATCATTACCTGGTAGCGAGCAGCATCGCAAGGAGGACAAACAAGAAGTCAGGCAGAACCTGACTGGTATTACTGGTTGTATCCCACCGCTGAGATAGCGTGAGCCGTTTGAGAGAGAGCAAGGGCAGCCACTTGGCCAATACAGAGACGGGAAAATAGCTGCGTCCTCCTCTTCACTATCTCAGCAGCCACGAGCAGTCCTGCCAGCCCACAGCCTGCTCCCTGCTGACCTCCCTCTCTCAACTTTGAGGCCACCTTGGCAGTGTGAGGATAAGGGCTGGAACTTTGTCACAAGTGTCACATGAACACTTGCACGTGGGCCTTCCTGGCCAGCGGGTTGCGTCCTGCATTTTACATCACCTCATCCTGCAGAAAGAGTTTGGTATCGCTGACAGGAACAACTTGGAAGCCACAAGATTAGAGCTGCCGTGACTCTGGTCACCTTTCAGAGCCAGCCTTGCCATCCCTGGTGCCACTCCACACCGCAGGACACGAGGCTGCAAGAGAAACCTTTTTCTCCACGCTCCCCAAGCTTCATCCCTCAGCTGATGACTCCACAGACTGCAAAGCTCAAGTGAACTCTCGCCTGGGGGAAACAGCGTGGACACCGACATGTTTGCTCATGTTTGCTCACTGCTGTTTACAAGGAGAGGCCTCAGGTTTTGGCTGGTAGGGACAGGCAGAGGCCTCCTCTCAAATTTCAGGTGAGGATCTGACCAGAGGGCAGGGCAGGGAAGGGCTAAGGCAGGACACGGACTGCCCCAAGCGACAGGAGAAACAGCATTTCACATTCTGCCTCCCCCCTCACCTCCCAGAGGACAGATCAGCGGCTGGGTCTCCTCCTCCACGGGCACATTTCCCTTCACGGGTGTCACCCCAGATCTCCATCTATAAAAAGAAGGATGTCACTGCATCCAGCCAAGGATGGTCCCCTTCAGCAGGAGCTGTGCCCCAGCCCCAGCAAGCACCCATCGCCCCAAGGGAGGGTGCAGCTCCACCGCAGGCTTTCTCCAGCAGCAGAGCCAGTTGAAGAGGTTCCTACCCCACCTCATCTCCCCATCTCAGGCTGCCACCTCTCCAGTCCCACCAGGTTTTCTGGTGGGACAGCCAGCTCGCAGGCAACGATTTGGGTTAGATGCCCCCCTCCCGCCAACTTTTATCTAGGGCATGATCCACGATCTCCAGAAGCAGCATTCGGCTCAGGGGCATCAACTCCCGAGGCGCTGACAGAGGGAGGGAGAGAACCTCCAAAACCAGCTCCGCCACACCGGCAATCCCAACTGGGAACCACACCCTGAGATACAGACTGCTGACTTGACAGAGAGACCACAACAGGCAGGGTTTATCCTTAGGGTGGTGGCACCCTCCTGCTACGCTCCCCCCACCCCCAAGCCATCCCGACGTGATCCAACGCCGCTGCCCTTCACTCCTCACCCGGACCATGGTCACCGGAAGCATACGGCACCGCTTCAGCGACGTGCTAATCCCAACTGGGAATTCACGGAGTCCTGCTGGTCTTGGTTCACAGCAGAATAAGCCCCGGAGCAGACAGAAGGCGAGATTTCCTCCCGCTTCCAGCACCCAGGAATACTCAGTGACTCCCAGGACAGGCAGCGTGTCCCGCTGAGGAACCCTCCGGCAGCTCCACAGATTCCAACAGATCTGTACGGGTGTAGCAGCTTTGCGTGCAGTAAAAGAGTAAATTATTTCTCACTGGAATAAGAGAAATCCTCACTCAGTGCTGCGACAGCGAGACGGGAACACCTCGCCTCGAGCGGGCCAAGCACATCCTTAGAAAAGCGCTGGGTGAAACGGCTCACGCTCATGTTGCCACCCCTGCCTTCAACAAGCCCAGGCTCCAGCTCCAGGTGCCAGCGTGCCCTCAGCCTCCTCCCGGGGAGTCGAAGAGCTTGGTGTGACCCGGGCTGGGTGCGACCACCCAGCGACAGGCAGCGGAAGACGTCCAAGTCTCAGAGAGGGACCACGGCATTGTCACTGCCAGGGCTGGACTGTCACTGGGGCCGCAGGATACAATAGAGCATTTCAGCTCCTCCATTAAGGGCCTGCAAAACATCTACAGCCTATAAAGCCAGCACCTCAAACCCCAAAGTTCTGCCTCATAAAACTAAGGAGCAGCAAGATAGAAGCAGACTTAAAAGAAAACTAATCATCAGTGTCTGAAAAGTCCCATCTTTCACTACTCACGGTGCAGGGAGGCCCAGATGAAACGCCGGGTGAGGAACACAGCTATCCCTTAACCCGCTGTTGTGTCCTCTACCCACGTCAGCCTCTCGGAGCCGGGACACAGCTTCTTCCACAGACTAATTGTTTCAGGTGGGTGCAGGACATCCTCCCAACAACACCCCTGCGTCCAAGACCAACTCACCCAGGCCTTTATAAACCTGAGAGCCGGGGACGTAGAGCCCGAACTAGGAAGCAAGCACAGTTAGAGCAGCGCGACCCACCACAGAACTCTCGTAGGAGCGTGATTAGATCCGAAGCAGAGGTGAATTTCTCCTCAACACCCAGTTTTTTCACCGATACCAGCAAATCCACTCAGAAAACATACATAGATCAGATTTTTGCGGAACCAGAGGAAGGTAACAGTATTGATCACTAAACAAAATAACACAAAATGCTCAAGGCTTCCTCTACGTCCTGATGGAAACCAGTCTGGTTTTAAGGCCAGGGTGACACATGGAAAGATGCAGTTGGTGTAATTAACCCTGGCACACTAGATTGTAAGCTTCTCTCACCATCTCAGGCTACTGGTACCATCAAACCACACGATTTGCACACGCAATTAATTCAGCTCCTTCACCGCTGCCAACTCTTCTGGTCAAGGTTGTTCGGCTGGTAGGACTGCTATCACATTTGGATTTATTTTTTTCTAAAGATATATTTCTTCTTTTGCTATCACACCCACATCGATCCCCAGTCACACACAAGAAACACAGCTTACAGCAGCAGAAACGTACTGTACTACCAACTACCTGTTTCCCTATCTAAAACCTTTAACGTAGGGATATTAAAACCAACTCCCAAGACCGAGGCATACGTAGGAGTAGGATATTCAAATAAGTCATATTCAGCACTTTCGTCTTCCCGGATAATTCACCCGTGATACCTTGTTCTGCAAGGGCCAGAAACTCCCTAAGGGAACAGCTCCCCGTATTTCGAAGCGCGCATCTTGGGGAAAAAAAAAATAAAAATAAAATCTTTTTAAGGTCCTTCAACAAGGGAGCTTCACTAACACAGCAAAAGAGCGTTAAGGGGCTGGAATTTCCCAGGAGAAGCGAAACAGGAGGCATGACCTAAGCCTCACCTACCACACAGGGGTCATGCCACCTCCTCTCGGCTACAGGCCAGCAGAAACAACACGCACACGAGGCCACAGAAGCCCAGGTGAGCTTCATCCTCTGCTTGCTGCCCACGTGCCTTCCCGAGCCCCTTAAGCATGTAGCTCATAACCCTGCTGCCATTTATCCAGCTTAGCACATTCTGCTGGAGCCCAGACCACCTACACTGGGACAGCAACCCTTCCTAATGATTCTTATTTATGAGATTATCAGCATTTTTAAACAGGTAAGTTGCTGGCCGCTAGTCCCCCTTCATCTGCTTCATCTTTTCCAGACATTTTGGGTTATTTCAGCCGGTCAAAGTGTATCTAAGATCATAGTTTAACCAAAATCTGAAGCCGGTGTTGCCTCCAAGAGAAGCTCTCCCGCCACCCTGACTGAAACGGTCACTCCCCAGTCAAACCAGCACCTTGAGCTGTGTGCCCCACCGTTGTAGGACCAAGCGTGTCAGGACGAGGTGGGACTGCTGCTTTTGGCAGCGTTGTCACCTTAAAGCATCCGCCGAAGCACTCGGGAAAAACAAAGCACCCCAAAGGGCCCACAGATGTAGCACAGTTTGTTTGTTTGGGTGGGTTTTTTTGTAAGCACCCTCTCAAAAAGCGAACAAAGATTAAAAATCACTTCAAATCAGAGTCAGTTCAGGTTCCCAAAGTGGGCTAAGGCGGCTGACTATGAAGTACATATGCCTGTCACCAAATTATCTAGTGTGAGAATCCTCTCTGCAAAAAGTAAACACGCAACGGATACCAAGAAGCACCAGAAGAAGAGCACACCTTCAGTAAACCAGGTGTTTGGACAAACCACGACCTGTGCAGCAATCTCCTCTCCTCTGGAATAACCCTTCCTACCCTCACTAGAGGATTTTTGTCCCTTGGCCACCTACAAGGTGCGTGGTGACTATAAATCCCCAGCCTCCTTTCTACAGCCAGGCACCCAGCAGCAAGAACTGCTCGCTCTCGAGGGCAAAGCTTAACACCAAGTCCACCCTGCCCCACACCAAATGATTTCAGAGTATTAAAGGATAAGGATTTACCCTTAGAGGCAGCACCTTGAAGGTGAGGGTACACGCAGTGCTGTGACTCAGAGAGGAACTCCCATCACAGCTTCAGCTATCACAGAGCTGACACTCACCCTTCCCAGGGTGTTCAAAACTGTCTGAAACCAACTTGCAGCTTCCCTCCTTTCCCAGGATCTCCAGGAATATCATTTCAGACTCTCACACCACTCACGGGTCCAGCCCAACTCACAGACCCCGAACAGCAGCGCAAACACCAGACGAGCCAGAGCTCCTGAAAGGACCTAACAAGGACCAGAATTTCGGAGCAGCTCCCTCCTAAAGAAAACACCCGGAGAAAACACATGCACAGGGGCACAGGCACAACTAAATCTGAGCCTGAAGCTGGATTTCTCAGATTTCGCAGCACACTCAAATCAAGTCCAGGCCAACATCACGGTAACACACAGTATTTCAGCTTCTCTGCTTGTTACAAACACATGGAGAAAACCTGCCGCGCCAGAAACTACACCAACACTCCGTTCATGTTTCTATCCAGCAGCTCCGCAAAGCATCTCAGCCCCCAACCCTCCCCTCTTCCAGAGTTCAGCAGTCAAGTGCCCTCTTCATTAGGGCAAACTTTGTGACACAAACAGGACCCACGAAGCCATCTAAGCCACCGCCAGCTGAGCTAATGCCTCTGGGCAGGCCGCAGCGATCCATCACAACGCTTTTTTTTGGGCCGTTTAAACCTGTTGACAGGAAAAGCCTTTTCTTTCTTCCGTTGCAACAGAACCAAGAACAGACTTTGGTTGTTCAGGGCCAATACTGACCAGTCTTTGGCTGTAACGGATCCTTTCTTCCTCGGGCTCCATCTCCGACTCTTCCGAAGAGAGCGAGAAGGACACTCCAGGACTGCTGTCTTCCTCCTCTTCCTCCTTTGAAGGCAGAGGGAAACAGTGAAGCAGGGCACAGAGACACGAGACGCCCACATCCCTCCTCCTTTCTTTGCTCATTTTGAGGCTGATTCCACGCTACTGTGGAATCGAATGCAGCGGATGAACCCACCTCAACTTTTAACGCTCCCATTCTAACTTTAGGCATGACCTAGGCTAAATGACTTTACCAGCTGTCCTGTAACACAACATGAGCTGCAGGTCTTGGGTGAGGAAAAAGCCTCCGTTCCCCACTACCACCAGCACAAGTGGCAGCTCCTTTGGCTCACAGCGGGATAGGAATCAGGCAAACTGCTGTCAAACGCTCGACGGCAGTCGGGGAGCAGCCTGGTTTCCCCAAAATATAAGGTTATACATTAGAGAACCAACTCCTCCAAACAACCCGATTGCCGTCCTCCGGATATCCTGCACCGTGGCACTCGGGAGAAGTTACACAGGTACAGGACATCTCCAACAGGGAAGGCGTATGGGATCTCTCCTACACGCACATCTGAGTGTCGGGGACTAACTGCTGTCTGGAGAAGACCTACAAGCTCAGATCCCAAAACCTGCCACCTTGTGACACCACGCAATAACACGGAAAAAACCTCCCAAGGCATCAGATGGCACCTAAACTTTTTTTTTTTCTTTTTTCCCTCCTCTTAAAGGAACCCAATGAAACCAAAGCCTACGTATACCGCCGCTCTTAATCCCTAGGACTGTGCCTACACCAGACCTTCGGGGGAGGAACCCGCCACCCCGTGTAGCCTTACAGAACCGCTACCAGAGCCCGGGGAGGAGGTGTTTCACCCCGCTCTTCCCCGACCCTCCCAGCAGGGTTTGACAGCGGAGCCCTGCCGAGCCCCGGCCGGCATCTCCCCGCTCCCCCCACCCCCCCCCAAAAAAAAGCCAACTCGGGCCACTTCACACCCCCCCCCCCCCTACACTCGTTAAAACTCTTGTTTACAAACACCCGGACAACCCCAGTCCCACACAGCAGCCAAGCAACACCGGAGCGGGGCGAACCCCGCGGCTCCGCCAGCCCCATCCCGCCCCCGCCGTGGAGGCCCGTCCCGTCCCGGGCCGCCCCGCCGCCGCCGCGGCCTCTCCCCCCCGCTCCCCGGGACAGGAGAAGGGGGGGGGGAGGCAGGACACAACTCAAACCCGGCGGAACAAAGCGGCGGGGGAAGCCCCGGGACGTCAGTCCCCGGGGAGCTGTCAGCCGGCCCCGGTAGCCGCCCACCCCCCTGCCCACCAACTTCCCGGCCCGGTCTCCCGGGGCAAGGGACGGGCCGCAAGGAAAGGGAGACCCGGCCCGCTCCCTCCCGGCCCGGAGCACCGGCCCCGCCGCCCCGGAGTATCCCGGGGAAACTTAGGGGGTGGCGGGCCGGTACCGGAGACACCTCCCCCCCCCCCCCCAACCCCGCTTTCCGCAGCGAGCGGCTCACCAGGTCTCTCCTGCGCCTTTGTCCTCTTCTAACGCCGAAACGGGGAGAAACAGAAGAGACGGAGGAGGAAGAACCCCCGGGTCAGGCAGCGATCGCGCCCCGGGCCCGGGCCCGGCCCGCCGGCCGCGCCGCCCCGCGCTCCCCCCCCCCCGCCCCGGCCCCGCCGCTCCCCCTTTTCCCCGCCGCGTCCCGCCGCGGCCACCGGGCGCTGACAGCCCCGCCGGCCGCCCCGGGCCGCTGCCCGCTCCCCGCGGGCCCCGCTCCCCGGCCCGGCGCCGCGTCCCCCCCGACGCCGCCGCCGCCACCACCACCGCCGCCGCCGCCGCCGCCGCTACTGCCCCGCCGCACCCCCTCGCCGCCGGCTGCAGATCCGCCGCCGGTGCTCCCCGCCGCGCCGTGCCGTGCCGTGCCCCGCCGCCAACCCCACCGCCCCCCGGCCGGGACGCGGTTCCCCTTCTCACACAGAAGCCGCCGCCGCCATTTTGAACTCGTCAGACTCTCACATACACACTGACTCGGCCGCCGCACTGCGCCTGCGCCGCCCGCAACCTCCCCTGACCCCCCCCCCGCCGCCCTCCCCCGCCGGCCGCCGCGCGCATGCGCCGCCT